>NW_007727500.1:404651-408143 GCF_000696425.1 Galeopterus variegatus
TTTTTTTTTTTTTTTTTTTTTTTTTTTTTTTCTTTTCTTTTCTTTTCCTTTAGTTTTTTGGTGGCTGGCAAGTAAAGGGATCCAAACTCTTGACCTTGGTGTATCTTCCAGGGTCTCGAGCCTGCTAGCTTTTAGGCTAGAACTACACCATTGGCTTTGGTGGCTCTCAGGTTTCAGACTCAGACTGCAACTACACCATCAGCTCCTCTGGGTCTTCAGCTTGTTGATTGCAGATCTTGGGACTTGTCAGCCTCTATAATTGTGTGAGCCAATTTCTTATAATAAATCTCTTTCTCTATATACATCCTATTGGTTCTGTTTCTCTGGAGAACCTTCACTACTACAATTGATATTTTTTTTAATTCATGTTTTCCTCTAATAATTAAGAAGTTATACACTGTTTCCATTCATTTAGTGGTTTCTTTAGAAATTATAAAGCATAATTTTTTTTTTCCTTTTTGTCTTTTTTGGTGACCGGCAATGGGATCGCAACCCTCACTGTCACGCCCACACCATGCTCAACCAGTGAGCGGACCGGTCTCCATATGGGATCCGAACCCTCGGCGGGTCTCCTGCTGCGCTCCCAAGCACCGCACTCTACCGAGTGCACCACCGGGCCGGCCCATAAAGCATAATTTTTAAGTCTAATGTTAATACCTTTAACTTTCTTTCTGGATAATGTAAAGACTTTAGAACACTTTTCACTCCATTTCTCCCCTCCTGACTTATTGTTGTGTTGTGCATATTTTTTAAGCCTATGTGACTTTATTTATTTATTTATTTGTTTTGGTGGCTGGCTGGTATGGGGATTTGAAGCCTTGAACTTGATGTTTAACATCACAGTCTAACCTCATGAGACTTTATTATTATTATTTGTATGTTTGATGTTTATGTGCATATACTCAGGTGTCTGTCACTTTCTTTGCTGTTGATTCTTTCTTTCATGTTAGATCCTAAATTTGGGAACTCATTCCTGCTACCTGTAATTTCTTTAGCATTTCTTCTAGTGAGTATTTGCTGGTGATAGACTCTCTATTTTTATTGTTCTGAAGAAGTCTTTATTTTGTGTTCATTCTTTTTTTTTTTTGGTGGCTGGCCGGTCTGTGTATCTGAACCCCATGACCTTGGTGTTATAATGCTGTGTTCTAATCAGCTGAGCTAAATGGCCAGCCCTTGTGTTCACTCTTAGAAGACATTTTCTGGGACACAAATTTCAGGGTTGGCAGTTATTTTTGTCATCATATTCTAGCTTTCATTCCACTGTCTTCTGGTTTTCACTATTATTTTTTTCATGTCAGTTATCAGTCTGACCTTCATATACAGATAGTCCCTGACTTACTGTGGTATGCCTTAGAGTTTTTGATATTATGATGGTGTGAAAATGATACCTATTCAACAGAAACCGTACTTTGTATATCAATACACCATTCTGTTTTTCACTTTTAGTGGAAAATACTTTCAGTATTAAATAAATTATATGAGATATTCAACACATTATTATAAAATAAATTTTCTGTTAAATGATTCTGTTCAACTGTAGACAAATGTAAGTGTTCTGAGAACGTCTGAAGTAGGCTAGGCTATGTTGTGATGTTCATTTGGTAAGTCAGGTGTATTAAATGCATTTTTGACTTAATATTTTCAGCTGACAATGGGTTTATTGAGACGTAACCTCATCATAAGTCTAGGACCATCTGTACATTATATATAGGTTTATTGAAGTATATTTTGCATATCATGATTCACACATTTTAAGAATATAATTTAATGATTTTTTCAAGAAGTAAACATAGCAAATTGTGCAGACATTACCATTCATCAGTTTTAGAACATTTCCATCACCCGAATAAGATCCCTCATGTTTATTTATTGTTAATCCCCAGCACCTCTCTTTCACCCCAGGCAACAATAAGCTATTCTCTGTCTCCATACATTTTCCTTTTCTGGACATTTCATACAAACCAAATCGTACAATTTGTGGTCTCTTGTGTTAGAGTTCTTTTGTTTACCATAACATTTTTGAGGTTCATCTGTGTTAGAGCATGTATTAGTAATTTGTTCCTTTTTATTGGTGTATAGTTTTTCACTATATGAATATACCACATTTTGTGTTATCTATTCATCCATTGATGGACTTTTAGGTTTTTCCAGTTTTTGACTATTATGGGTAATACTGCTAAGAACAATTGTCTGCACATTTTTGTATATCTACATGTTTCATTTCTCTTGGGTAGCTACCTAAGAGTGGAATTGCTCAGTCAAATGAAAAATTTATTTTTAACTCTTTAAGAAACTGCCAAAACTGTTTTCCAAAGTGGCTGCATCATTTTACGTTCCTACGAGCAAGTTGAGGGTTTCAGTTTCTCCACATCCTTGCCAACATTTGTAATGTCTGATTAAAAAAAAACACACACACACACAAAACTATTATAACCATCCTAATAGGTATAAAATGGTGTTTCATTGTGGTTTTAATTTGTGTTTCCCTAGTGACTAATTATATTGAGTGTTTTTTCATGCGCTTATTAGCTATTCATATATCTTCTTTGGTAAAACAGCTTTTCAAAAATTTTACTTATTTTTCTGATTGGGTCATTTGTCTTATATACAAAGAGTTCTTTGTATATTTTGTATACAAATCCTTTATTAGATGTGTGTTTTGCAAATATTTTCTCTGAGTCTGTTGTTTATCTTTTATTTTTATTTTTTATTATTATTAGCATGTTCATGGTTACAAATCATGATTTTTCTTTATGCCCTTTACCTATATCTTTTAATTTTTTTAATGGTGTCTTTCATGGTGAAAAGAGTTGAATTTGAATGAGTGCTGATCTACCAAAAAATTTTTAAATGAACCATGTTTTTGGTGTCACATCTAAGAAATTTTTGCCTAACCCAAGGTCTTGAAGATGTTCACCTGTGTTTTCTTTTAAAGGTTTAATTGTTTTAACTTTTACATTTAAATCTATGGTCTATTCTGTGTTAATTTTTGTGTATGGTGTGGGATAAAGGTCTAACTTCATCTTTTGGCACGTGGATATTCAATTTTCCTACTACCATTTGTTAAAAAGGCTATCCTTTCCTCAGTGAATTTCCTTGGCACCTTTGTTGAAAATCAGTGGACCATAATTATAAGGATTTATTTCTGGACTCTCAATTCTGTTCAGTGGTCTGTCTATATGTCTGTCCTTTTGCCAGTACCACATTGTGTTGACAACTGTAGCTTTTTTTTTTTTTTTTTTGTCTTTTGTCTTTTTCCGTGTCCGGCAACGGATCGCAACCCTCAGTGTTGCCCCCGTACCGGACCGGGGACCGGCAACGGGATTGCAACCCTGGGTGTTGCTCCCGTGCCTCACTCAGCCAGTGAGCGGGAACCGGTCTGTATGTGGGATCCGAACCCTCGGGCGGGAGCGCCGCCGCGCTTCCCAAGCGGCGCACTATCCCGTGCGCCACCCGGCCGGCCCCGCCACCGTAGCTCTCAATTAAAGTTGT
>NW_007727500.1:409090-437865 GCF_000696425.1 Galeopterus variegatus
TTTTGTCTTTTTCCGTGTCCGGCAACGGATCGCAACCCTCAGTGTTGCCCCCGTACCGGACCGGGGACCGGCAACGGGATTGCAACCCTCGGTGTTGCTCCCGCGCCTCGCTCAGCCAGTGAGCGGGAACCGGTCTGTATGTGGGATCCGAACCCTCAGGCGGGAGCGCCGCCGCACTTCCCAAGCGGCGCACTATCCAGTGCGCCACCGGGCCGGCCCGACAACTGTAGCTTTAAATTAAGTTTGGAAATTAGGAAATTTAAATCGTCCCAGCTTTATTAATTCTTTTTCAAAATTGTTTTGGTATTTTAGATCTTTTGCAATTCTGTGTAAATTTTAGTATCATCTTAATTTCTGCCAAAAGTGTGCTGAAATTTTGGTAGGGATTGTGTTGAATATATGAATCAATCGGGGGAAAATTCCCATCTTAACAATATTGAATTTTGCACTCCACCAACCTACAGTCTGACTTTCTCTTAAAGGTAATCTGTCCTTTTTACACCCCTCTGGTTGCTTTTCAGGTCTTTCTCTTTGCTTTTGGTTTTAAACAGTTTCATGATGATGTGTTTGAGTGTTGTATTAGGCTATTCTCTGTCACTTATAACAGAACATATGAAACTGGGTAATTTATAAAGAAATAAAATTTATTTCTTACAGTTTTGAAGGCTGAGGAGTCCAAAGTCCAGGGAACACATCTGGTGAGGGCCTTCTTGTTCTTGATGGTGACTCTCTTTAGTGATGTAGGATATCAAATGGTGGGAACTGGCTGAGCAAGAGGGAGAGCTAACCCATTTAGTCTCTCTCCTTATAAAACCATCAGAACCATGCCCATTACTAATGTCAGAGGTAAGGTCCAGGGGGTCTGATAGTCAGCCTCAACCTACCCCATCCTCTTACCAGGTTCTCGACTCTGCGACAGGAAAGAATTTAAGGGTAGAGTCACAGTAGAAAGTGAGAACAAGTTTAATGTAATAGATAAGAAATACAGATTCCACAGAGAGAGAGTGGCATAGCTCCAGAGACTGAGCAGGGCTGCCACCAAGTTTAACACAAAAGAAAGAAATATGTACTTAAAGCTCGGTACAGAATGTAGGCTGGCTCAAGAGAATGAGCAGCTACTTGCTGAAAGTAAGTTTGATATAAAAAGAAATAAATACACACTGCACAGGCAGAGTGAGGGCTGGCTCCAGGAGAGTGAGCAACAGCACCCCTTCTGCTGGGATTTGGCTTTTATAGTTTTGCCATCTAACAAATATTCAATTAAGGGGGTGATCCCTGTTATGTAACATAAGTCTTGCACATGCTCAGTTGGTCTCTTCTTGGAGGATGTTCATTGGTTAAATCCTGTCACATGCACCAGACATATTCAAGAATATGTGGAATGTCATTCAACCAGCAGGGTCATATAGCCCTTCTCTACTGAGCATGCCCAGCCACTGGATTTGCATAAGCCAGCCCCTGGTGGTCTCATTTCCCCCACATTGGTGCTGAAAATAGGTTTACTGACAACAATAACTTTCCTCTAGGGGAGAGCCTAGAGGAGGGGGCCTGAGACCTTGGGGAGTAGCTGGAAACCCAGAGGCATGTCCTGAAACCTGAACCCAGGGAAACTGAGCACCTCCTATACCATTACCACCCATTAAACCATCAACTCATTAGTCCATGAATGGGTCAATCTATTCACTAGGGCGTGGTCCTCTCAATCTAATCACCTCATAAAGGCCCCGCATTTTAATGAATATAATAGGGTTTCCCACCCTTAACACTCTTACAGTGGAGATAGATACACTAACCTTTGGGAGACAAAATTCAACCCATAGCAGGTGTGGATTTTCTTTTATTTACATTGCTTAGAAATTTGGGGCTTCTTAAATATGTGAATTGGTGTCTTTAATCAGTCCTGGAAATTTTGTTTATCTCTTCAAATACCATTTTTCATTGGATCTAAAATACTATGAATTGTAACATACATCATTTATATACCACTAAAAGAAAAAAATGCTGCTAATGTCTTAATAATATGACATATGAATTGATCATAATGAACCTGGTTGTCTTGAGTTGAATGACCCCCCTGAAACTTAGTCACCACTGTGACAGTGGGCAGAAAGTGGGAAGTCCTATTATGGCAATTGAAAGGTGGGGGGGCCTTGAAGAGGTGATTAGATTGTAGGATCATGCAGTAGTGAATGGGTTAATAATGGTGGTCAAAGGCTTGGTTCTGAGGGCTTTGAAAAGAAGAGTACATGAGAAGTTCTCTCTCTCTGCTCTGTGTTAGTCCATTTTCTGCGAAATGAGACCCTTGGCTCACTGTCGCCACCACCAAGGCCTTCACCAAATAGTGTTCCCTGGACTTTGGACTTCCCAGCCTCTGAAACTGTAAGCCATAAATTTCATTTTCTTATGTTACCCAGTTCCAGGTATTTTAAGTAACAGTAATGGACTAATACACTGGTTGCTTTGAAATTTGTCATCTTCCCAACACATTTGCCGAACATTTCCTTGGTTGCATTGCTTGACACTTAATCTTTTACATGTATCTCTGTAAAAAAGCATAGCAAAGTATCATATACTTTTATTTTTCTTTCTTAGGTCCTGTTAGTACTTAGTTATTGCTTTGCAAGAATCTAATGACCACTCAATTGAGGCTATTATTTCAATTATGAATATTTGCTTCACTAATGTCTGACTGTGTGCCTCTCTGTAAACACTTATAACAAACCTTTGTGAAGTACAGTACATATCATGAAAACTTCTCCATGCTAACCTATACATTTTGAAGATGTTTTAAATGACAATTAAACTCAACTTTTTTGCTGACAGTGCACATAAGTCAGCTGAAGTGAGGACATCATGAATAGCACAAATACATATGACTGCTGTCTGGCCAACAGTAATTACAAGAAACCACCAATTTTGAGATGCATCTTAATTTTAGAGATGTTAGAAAAGTTTGTAAGTTACCATTGATAAAATATGGTATTGCTTCTGCCCAAATTCTTTCTTCCCTCTTTCTGGAACTTAGAAGAAACATATATTAGATTTTCTCACTCTTTCCTGCATGCTGGTTCCTGAGCTGTTCTCTGAATAGTTTCTTCTCACCTATCCTCTATTTCACTAATTCTTTTTGTGGGTCTGATCTGCTGCTAAAGTAATACCTTATTTTAAGTTTCAGTCATTGTGCTTTTTATTTCTAGAAATTTCATTTGATTCTTTTTCAAATTGGTTGTTCGCTTTTTCTAGTTTTCTATCCCTCCAGAAATTTTCAAGAATACCATTTATTGATTGATTGATTGATTGATTGTCTTTTTCGTGACCGGTAAGGGGATCGCAACCCTTGGCTTGGTGTCGCCCGCACCGCGCTCAGCCAGTGAGCGCACTGGCCAGTCCTATATAGGATCCGAACCCGCGGCGGGAGCGTCGCTGCACTCCCAGCGCCGCACTCTCCCGAGTGCGCCACGGGGCTGGCCCAGAATGCTATTTATTTTTTAAAATATACTAATTCTAATATCTGAAGTCTCAATAGGTCTCTTTCAGTTCTCCTTTATTTATACATGTTTTGCCTGTGTTCCTGTGTTTTCTTGGTTATCTTTCTCTTTGCCCTTGCAACTTTATTTGGAGAGTCCTGGAGGCTTAGAATGAAGGTACCTTCTTTTAGGGAGGATTTACATTTGCTTTTATCAAGGAACCTAGGATCATTTCAACTGAAATCATACCTTGAAGTTCTCTGGTGAATCCAAGTGTTGAGAACCTGGTCTGCAAATCCCCATGAGGGCCAGTCTGTGGCTGAAGATTTTTGGGATGGAGGTTCTCCCCTTTTCCCTTTTTCCTTTCCTTTCCTCCCCTGCTCTTCTTAGTGTCAAAGCAATCTTCACTGAAGTCCTAGAGGTGGGGTGGGGAATGGGGAGGACAGGTTTATAGCTCTTTAAAGTCCAACTTAAGGTGGAAAGGGTTTTCTAGTAGATACCCTATCTTAGGTGGGGCTCTGAGCCTTGACTTCTAAGCCCCTTGCCTTTGATGTTTCAGAAATGAAGCTTAAATTTGTTGACTGGCAGATGTCCTCAAGGCAAAATTTCTTTATATGTTATGTGACATTCTGCTTATCAGAGAGGTAAGCACTGGGTTTTTTTACTTCACCCAGAATTTGGCCTGACAGTTTCCCATTATCTTGTCAACTCAGTGCTTTAAATGATTGCATTTTAAAAAAAATTCTACATTTTCAGTTCTCAGCGGGATGGATGGACTCAACTAGTGATTCTCAACTGGGGATGCTTTTTCTCCCCAAGGGATATTTGGCAATGTCTGGAGACATTTTTGGTTGTTAGAACTGGTGTTTGGAGAGCTACTGGTAGATACCAGTGATGCTGCTAAACATGTTATGATGCAGAGGCAGCCCCCCACAACAAAGAATTATCTTGTCCCAAATGTCAATAATGCCAAGGTCTAAATAACCTAGCCTTCCATTACTGAGAATAGAAGTTCAAGAAGATAGTTTATAATTTCAAAATTTGAGGCCTTAATAAATTGTTATAGTTCACAACTTTTGTTTCATACTAAGTAATTTATATCAAATTTCATATTCTAACTACAGAAGATTTCCTACACCAGTTTTTACTCTTCATGAGTATTACTATCAAGGTCACATTTTCATGTAGTGTTTTATCCTGGTACTTGTTGGCAGGATCAGGACTAGGGGTGAAGTGAGTGAGGCACTTGCCTTAGGCACAAAATCCACAATGAACAAAATATCAAAATTTTAAATAAAGACAGAATCACTAACAGTGCTTTACTGTATTTGGAACCTGAGGCAAAAGAAAAATCAGTAATGTTATTTAAAATTTTGATATTTTGTTTGTCTTAGATTTTTTTATATTAATTTTGATTATTTAAAATATTATTTACTGTGATTGCTGAGTTTTTTGGCACCCCCTTAAATGTGTGCCAGGCAAGTGTATTGCTTTCCTCATTTTGGTTTTTGCCCTGTTTGCTGGTGAGTTATTCTGGCTAGGTAGGTCACACAGACTGAGGGACAGGGGTTGACACCAAATTTTATTTCTAGGACAGGACAGGTGCTAGGGTTGCTGTCCTAATACAGGGGTAGGGGAAGATTTGGAGGACAATAATGTTGATGTTCAAATTTTCAATGATCTCTATTTATAATTCGAGTAAAGACTCTTGTTCAGGGGACCCAGGGTAAAGTCACAAGGGCTCCCACAGGTGCACCAACTTGGTCATCAGAGTAAGAAACTGAGCAGGTGTATAGGAAGAAGACAATTGGTGTCTTTAGAAGGGAGGCATAACCACCAGGTTTGAGGTCACAGCTATCAGGATTAGCTAGGGTTCCTGTTGAGGGGAACTGAAAGATCATGGCTTAACATGAAAAGGAAAAGGGTAATGAGAACTCATTCATTCTGACTGGGTATGTAAGAGGCAAAGAAAGCCTCAGAAACTTTATGGCAGCCCTGTTTATCATAGAGAAGGGGCAAGGCTCAGGAGACAGCATGGAAACCAACTGACCAGCATTTACCATCCTCACCTCCTGTGCTCCCTACTTCAATGAGGTTAATGACTAAATGGTAAGAGGTACTACGTATGCATTGAAGGAAGTTAGATATTTCTTACCTCAGCCAAAATTAACTCAGATACAAGGGTAGTACAGAGCCTACAGATGGGTGTTGGGAGCATTGGTGGACACTTATGGGGGTTGGGGGAGCCCGAGGCAGGAGAAATTAAGTGAGAGCAAGTGTTGGAAAGTGTTTTGAAGCATTTATTTCTAAACTGTTAAAGCAAAAACCCATTTTCTTCTATTAAACCAGCTATCCATGTGTTATCATAAGCACTCATGAACTTTCACTGTGTTGATACAATGACTATCTTCTGGTATTGGTGTTCCCATGCTTTTTTTCCTTCAGAATCTCTCAATTTCAATTCTATCACAAAAAATTTATTGTATTTTCCAGTGGGCAAAAAGTGTCCACTTATGTGTGTGTTTCTAAATTTTTTTAAAGGAAAAATTCTTCAGCATGCACGTTTCTAGGTTATGTTCTTGTTTTAGATTTCAGCACAACTTCTACTAAAATCATAAAAGGTCACTTTTGAGTTAAATGTCAAAAATCATGTTAAAACTACCTATATCTATTTGCGTTATAGAGGAAATGCTGAAGGTTTCAAAGCAATTTTTAGTGCTGGAATGTCAGAAGAGTAAATGGATGCTGGCAATCAGACAGGATTCCACAAGACAGCCCCTTGAGCCTGTTTGGTAAAACATTAGAGCTGCAAAGAATGGGCTTCGTAAGCAGTATCTGCAGAGTGAGGTACAGTCCTTGAAATACAAAGAAAGTAAAAGAAATAGAACACAGAAACATCTTTATGGAGAATAGGCCTCAGCATTACTCTGAAAGATCTTACATATTTTTTTCCTTTTTAAACAGGTGACACACTAATCAGGCATATGTCTCTTTCTTCAAAGAGGGTACCCAATATTGATGATTCTCTGTTTTCTTTTTCACGGCACATTTATCCCCAGATCCCAAAATGTTTTTGCATATTTATAAAACCAATGACAACTATAGTGTATAATTTTTGAAATGATACGCGTGATGATTTTAAAACATTCAGAATAAACTGATCACATCGAAATTTATTAAGTTAGTTGATATTAAGTGAATTGATATCCCTGAGTACATTTATGCTCATGAGGCATATTTTAGGAACCAAGTGATCTGCTTTTTTAAAAAGCTAATCATGGGCTGATGAACATAGGTCTTCGTAGACATTCTGTGACATTGGCCTGCTTGTAAGTTGCTTTATTTTTTCCCTCTGTCTCTGTCCCTTTTTTATTCCTTGTTTCTTACAGACTTATTCTGTTGTGTATATCACCATGTTAATACTGTTTTAAAGTTTCATGTTGTCATGTTGTATGCTGATTGTTTAAATTTTTCCCCTTAATTTATTATGGAAGGAATTTCTCTCTCTAAGGACTTCTGTTTCTATTTTTATTCTTTTAAAAATCTTTTTTATTTATGCTTTTTAAATAACAACTATTTGAAAATTTCTTAATGTATTTATTTTCACATTGTTTATTTTATTTTTTCACTTTCCCTTTTCTCATATTTTCTTTACTTATTTTTTTTTATAATGGCTGCAGCTATGCTATGGACATGGTGAAAGAGAGAGTCTATCACAAATGAGCAAAGGTAAGGCCTTATTCCTTAAATTTCTCTGTAATGAGTGTCTCAGTCAGTTTAAGAATGGCTTTCTAAAGTCTCTTGCTCTAGTAACACATGAGTTAACTCTCCTCAGCATACTTTCTCCTCTGAAAATGCCATATTTAGTCTTTTGGAAAAGATATTGCTTCCTAAAATTGTGTACCATCCAACTGCTATAGGTGCCTGTTTTAAAATCTGTTTTCTGAAACAGATAGTTGTTGGCTTTTGGGCAAATAGTGACAATAGAGAACCCAGAGTTAGGAAAATCTGATTTGGGAAATGATCTTCCATGTAATATGTGTAGCCTAATCTTGTTGATAATCCAGGTGGTGATGAATCTCCATTAAAAATTTTCATGGGGGCTGGCTGGTTAGCTCAGTTGGTTAAAATGAGGTGTTATAACACCAAGGTCAAGGGTTTGGATCCCTGCATAGGCCAGCTGCCAAAAATAAAAGTAAAAATAAAAAAGGTTCATAGGAGGTGGACAAATACAGGTTTTTAAGTCAAACCCTTGTAATAGCTTTTGCATCAGTTGGATCTTAATTTAGTTATTTCCTGGATGATACATTTCTCTGCCTGGCATGGTCATGGGAGCCTCCTTTGGGTTTAAGGCTCTCCTAGCTCTCTCTCTCTCTCTTTTGGATTAAAAATGTATTTATGGACATTAAGGAAAATGAAAATCTTGTTACTAGGAATTACATGATTTTAAAATATGCAAAATGGGATTTATTTTCACTAAATTGTTTCACTGTAATATTGGGTTTTTTTTAATGGTAAATTAAGGAAGGCTTTATTTTGTTATTTCTTATAGCAATCTTGTTGGAAATTCTTTGTTCTGATTGTCATTGAGTGAACAATATTTCATCTTAGAAAAGATCCAAGTGTGAAATAAGGAGACTCTATAGTAGGAAAAATATAAGGTTTGATATTAGAACACCTGCACTGGCATCTTCGCTATATTATTTAATAGCCAAGTGACCTTGGACAGATCATTAACCTTTCTTAGTTTTAGCTTCTTCGTCTGTAAAACGGGAGTGATAGTATTACAACATAGGGTTATTGTGAGAATCAAATGAAATAATATTTGTGAAAGTGCTTTACAATCTATAAAGTGTTATAGATTATTATAATTCTAAGTAATGACATGTTATTTTACTTGTATACTTGGTAAATTTTCTAAAGGCTATGTTTGAGAAGCAGTAAGGTTAAGTCACATTGCTTAAGGTCAAATTCCAAGTCTCCCTTTTATTAGAGGTAGGACCTGACCTCTTTAGCCTCACTTTCCTCTTCTGTGAAATGAGAATGATAATAATATCTATTTCACAGAGTAGTCCTGAGGATGAAGTCAGCTGACTCAAGCAAAGTACTTCCAACAGTGCCCAGCACATTCAGTGTTACCTGTCATCACCACCACCACCACCACCACCACCATCATCATCATCATCATTCTTAGATTAACAAAGGAAACTCTTTTCCTAAATTAGAGTACATATTTATCATTTATCAAGTGACCACCCTGCTGTGAAGTATCAAGGCAATTATTTAATTTTTCCTTAGTGGTGAATATATATGTAAATACAATGATGTAGTTTTCTTGACTTGAGAAAACTCATTCATGTTGTACTTGTTTTAAAGAGAAGATATTCCTGATAAGTTGTGTACATACAGCGTTTTGGCAAATTTAATTATGTTTTGAGTACGGTAAGGAAATTCAGAAAATTACTCCTGAAAATAAATCCATCAAATAATAAATGACTCTTTGAAATGTGATCACTCACTAATTTATTCATTCTTAAAATCAATTTTCACAGTGTAAAAAAGAAATCTGGCAACATTTGTGCTCATTAGTAATTTGTGAGGATTAATTAATCTATTTTAAGGGAATCACCAAAATGAGCAAAGCTGCAGCCTTGAGGGATTAGTTCAAATATGCTGGAGATAAAGGATTTAATCAAGTAATTTCTTCAGGTAAATGTCTAATATAGGGTACAGTCTGACAAGAATAAAGACTGAAGTTTGAAAACACATGAATAACTAAATGTGTGATTTTGTTGTGTACTGATAAATTTAGCAAGTTCTGGGGCAGGGTAAATTGAGATTAATTTGTAATATTCAGGTTAAAATTTTATGCTTTTTTTCTCTCTCATGCAAGCCATGACTTATACCACTTGTAGTTCAAGTATGATTGCTTTCACATTTTGTGTGTTAATAGCTTGGTGAAATGCACAACATAAAAGTGAACTAAATGATTGATGATTGCTGTATAATCCAACACTGATTTTAACCAGTCAAATGTTGGAGTCTTGGCCTAACTACAAGAAGAGTCTGAGGCTTGTGGTTTCTGTGACAACGCAAGGTCAGGTGACCTGGATATGTTCTGCCAAGCTGTTCCTGTGGAATAAATAAGCTGTTTGTAAACAGAATGGCTAAGCATTCTCTCACGAGTTCAAGTTCATGGAGTATGAAGCAGCTGGGTAAAGGGTCACAGGTGAAAGGTAATAAGTCATTTTGGGCCTGTTCTTTTGTGGAGCCTTTGGCTGCCTTTCAGACTGAGGTCTTGGAAATAGTTCACATGCAGGCCTTCTGCCAACAGACTACTGAGAGTTGGCTCAGGCAGGATTCAATTACAAAATCCTCTCTCTTTTTCTTTCTCTATGTCTTGGTGTCTGAAACTTATAAAAATGCCAGGAATTTTATGAAAACTAAGTATATAAATGAAACAACCAAATAAAATCATGTTTTATACAAAATATATTTAGAACAACTTTTCTTTTTAGGGACACAGGTCCAGAAATTGAATTTATTATGATAAATTCTTGCAAAATTGATTGCAAAAGTATATTTTAGGAAAACAGCATGTATATTAGAATAATGAAGAAGATTAAAAGTATTGGCAGAAAAACTTGGGTCAGTTGTAGGCTTTTTAAAGGGGCAGTATATCTCTGTGCCACCTAAGCCACCAGAAGCAGTCTTTAAACACTCTAATGAGATATTTTAATTAATGAGTTCATCTACAAGTGTATGTTATGATATCGAGTGTTAAGATTTGCTGTGTATTATGAAGAATAAAGGTGTAATTAGGCTTCTTCAAAATTTCTTGTCTTCCTTTAGATTTATTGCTGTTGCTGCTCATTTCAGGAGCAGAAAAAACAAAGTAAATGTTAAATTTACTTTCTCTAATATTAGAGGTTGGCTGAAGGGCCTTCTTGAGTTCCTTGGCTATTACATTTGTCTGCCTTGCTAGTTTGTTTTCTCTCTTCTGTGTGTATACTATTACAGAGTTACACTTCTATCTTGTTCAATTTTGGTGTATTTTCATCTCTGGATTTGTAATGCTTTGTTAATAAAGATGTGGGGCATTGTAAATTCTTAAAGCAGAAAAAGGTGAGTTGAGGGACAATGAAAAGATGGTAAAAGAACTATTCCCAAAGTGTGAGTCATTAGTCACTTTTAACTATAAATTCACTTTTTTTGGGACAGTAGTGACTACAAAGAAATCACCTAGTAAAATGGAAAAATAAAAACATTTCATTAGGAAATTCAGTTTACTTCCTAGTGGAAATGAAAGCATGCAGTTTGAATCATAACCAGCAAATCTTTGGCTCTCATCATTTTATCTATACCAATGAGGATAGGCATGGGAAGAATGGGACTTTCCAATGTGTTTCATAAAGTGTGATTTCTTTTTTCCCTGTAGAATAATCAAATAAACCCATTTTGTCTTTCAAATAGAATTTTCTGAGAACATCTTAATTCATATGTAGACTTGTCTTTATCCATTTTCTTCAGTAAACCATAAAATAAAAAAATTTATTGAAGTTTCGGCAGCCATTTGCCATTATTTTCCTTTCCTTGAATTTCTTGATATTTCGAACACTGCTGCAGGATGAGGTGTTGTATATATTAGTAAACAGGGTTCTCTTCAATGTTTGTTTCTTACTAAACAGAATGTCACGTTCCTTTTCCCTTATTTATTGACTTCCAACTGCCTGTGTTGGACAAATTAGAAAATGGCAACTTTTAAAATATTATATTTAAACATTTTGGCAGATCTTTTCTTCTTTTTCTCATGTAAAAATTGTCAAAGAAAAACTTGAAAAATATTTACTTTAAAAAAATAAACTGAAGAAAACAAATCACTGAGACTCTCTGAATCTGTTTTCTTATATATTAAAAGGATATGAAAGATAGAATTTGATTTTAAAATTTCTCGCAGCTCCAAGCTATCATGCATCTGACCAAATATTGTTTCTAGGACTGCAGAACTCTCTGCCTTGCTATCAAATTTGGTATTTCTGCCATTTTTTTTAGTGAACAAAATGTTAGAAAGTAAATTAGGACCTTGCGGTACAAAATCTGCCATGACTCCATTGTGAAAAGGGGCAATTAGCACTGTATTCCTTTGTTTGCCGCTGTTTCCTTTTGCCACTCTTATTACCAGTGAGGTTATTACCATTGGTCTTGCTGCTGAGGCTGGAAAGTGGGACTTCTCTAGGTCCTAAAGGAGAGGAGCCAGAAGCTCCTTGATAGAACCAGAGATTCATATTGCTGGCATAGAGATATCTACTTAAGAGCCATGACTAAAACGACCATTTAAAAACCTAGAAATTGTAGGTGAGAGGCAGGTCCTCTAATCTAAATTAAAAATACTATTTTAGAATCTGAGTTTGAGTCTGTCAGTTATGACTTCTGTGATTTATGTTTGAGCAAATCATTTAACATGTTTGAGCCACAGTTTTTAATTTGTAAAATTGGATATAGGGCTGATGTAGGAATACAATAAGTCAATTTATGTGAAAGAACTTGTAAAGTATAAGGCTCATTACACAGGTTACCTATGTTTTTGCTAAGAGTAAAAAGTTGTGACTATTTGTACGCAACAGATAAAATAACTTTTCCCTTTTTTTTCTATAACATAGCAGTTTATTATTTATATTTTATATTAAGAGACCTACATGGGTAAAATTGAGGTTAGCGTTTTAGTGTAATATTAGTTTTGAATTGGAGCTAGGAAACCTGGATCCACAACATCTCCTTGATATGAATTAATTTCTGTTACTGAAAATGAGGCATTATATGATTAAATAATTCACCTATGGTCACTTTAGCCTTGACTCCGCAGGAGAATAGAAGTGGAGAATTGTTGGTACTTTCAAGTGAATAAACTATTACGGAAAAAAAAGACAATTAAAAAATGGTTTGGGGGCCGGCCCTGTGGCTGACTCGGGAGAGTGTGGTGCTGGGAGCACCAAGGCCATGGGTTTGGATCCTATATAGGGATGGCTGGTGTGCTCACTGGCTGAGCGGGGTGCAGACCACCCCGTGCCGAGGGTTGCGATCCCCTTACTGGTCCAAAAAAAAAAAAAAAGGTTTGGTCCAGTCTCTGTTTTAATTAAGATAATTGCCAAGTTTTTCACTATTTTTATATCTAAGACAGTTGCAGGTCCTAATAGATCTGAAACTTCTTGACTCCTTTATCTTTCTTCTAGCATATATGAGTTGGCATTTGGCCCCCTTCAGTGTCAGTACAATTTTGGTGGGCCTCATACCTTTTATATAGGACTGTTTCAGGAAATTTTATTTACTTATCAAGCAGTAATAACAGCAGCTTTACCAACTGTCATTTGTGTTATGTGAGAAATAAATAATCTTTAGCATCACTAATCCAGGCTAGCCAGCATATGTTTTAAGATGACTACACATAGCATATGTGTGTGTGTGTGTGTGTGTATTTCTTCCTCATTACTCACATTCTGTTTTGAATTGTACTAAGCCAAAAATAAAAATTGTCTATCATATTGTTCATTTTTACTAATGGTTGTATTTTTTTAAAAGGGAATAAATTAGTTATTTCCTCATCCTTTAAATTCATAAACAAACATTATAGAACACTGCAAATTCATACTATTGACTTGCTCCTCTCAATGGGTATTTAGAGAATACAAAATGTAAAACATTTATAAGTATTCCCCTATGTTTTCTTTAAAGAGTTTTATAGTTTCAGGTCTTATGTTTAAGTCTTTCATCCAATTTGAGGTGACTTTGGTATATGGTGAGAGGTATGGATTTACTTTCATTCTTCTACGTATAGATGTCCAGTTTTCTGAGCACCATTTAATAAAGAGGGAGTCTTTTCACCAGTGTATGTTCTTGGTGTCTTTTTCAAAGATCAGTTGGCTGTAAGTTTGCAGGTTGATTTCTGGGTTCTTGATTCTATTCCATTGGTCTGAGTGTCTGTTTTTATGCCAGTACCATGCTGTTTTGGTTACCATAGCTTTGTAGTATAAATTGAAGTCAGGTAGTGTTATGCCTCCAGCTTTATTTTTTTTGCTCAGGATTGTTTTGGTTATTTGAGATCTTTTTTTGTTCCATATGAATGTTAGGATTGTTTTTTCTATTTCTGTGAAAAGTGTCATTGGTATTTTGATGGGGATTGAATTTAATCTGTTGATCACTTCGGGTAGATTGGAGATTTTCACAATGTTAATTCTTCTAATCCAAGAGTATTTATTGTCTTTCTGTCTTTTGGTGTCCTCATTTATTTCTTCAGGCAGTGATTTGTAGTTTTCATTGTAGAGGTCTTTCACCTGTTTGGTTAAATTTATTCCTAGGTATTAATTTTTTCGGTTACTATTGTAAACGAGCTGGATTTCTTGATTTCTTTTTCTGCTAGTTCATTGTTGGAGTATAAAAATGCTACTAATTTTTGTGTGTTGATTTTGTATCCTGCAAATTAGCTGAAATCATTTATCAACTCTGAGAAGTATTTAGGTTTTTCTATACATAGGATCATGTTATCTGCAAACAAGGATAATTTGGCTTTGTCTTTTCCAATCTGGATGCCCTGTATTTCTTTCTCTTGCCTGAATGCTCTGGCTAGTACATCCAGTACTATTTTCAATAGGAGTGATGAGAGAGTGGGCATCCTTGTCTTGCTCCTGTTCTTAAGAGAAATCTTTTCAGCTTTTCTCCATTAAGGAAGATATTGGTGATGAGTTTGTCATATATGGCTTTTATTGTGTTGAGATACTTTCCTTCTATACCTGATTTGCTGAGAGTCTTTATCATCAATGGATGTTAAATTTTGTCAAATGCTTTTTCTGCATCTATTGAGATAATCATATCATTTTTGTCCTTGATTTTGTTGATGCGGTGTATCATATTTATTGACTTGCATATGTTGAACCATCCTTGCATCCCTGGGATGAATCCCACTTGATTGTGGTGTATATATATTTTTTGATGTTTTGCTGTATTCTATTTGCTAATATTTTACTGAGGATTTTTGCATCTATGTTCATCAAAGATGTTGGACTATAGTTTCCTTTTTTGTTATATCTTTGTCTGGTTTTGGTATCAGAGTGATGCTGGCCTCATAGAATGAGTTTGGGAGAATGGCCTCTGTTTCAATTTTTTGGGAAAGTTTGAAGAGAATTGGTATTAATTTTTCTTTAAAGGTTTGGTAGAATTTATCAGTAAAGGCATTGGTCCTGGGCTTTTCTTATTTTTTGTTGTTGGGAGACAACTGATTACTGCTTCAATCTCATTGCTTGTTATTGGTCCGTTCAGGTTTTCAATTTCTTCTTGGTTCAGTCTTGGTAGTTTTTATGTGTCCAGAAATTTATCTATTTCCTCTGGGTTTTCAAATTTTTTGGTATGTAGTTGTTTATAATAGGCTCTAATGAGTCTTTGTATTTCTGTGGTATTGGTTGTAATGTCTCCTTTTTCATTTCTAGGTTTTTTTTGGGGGGGTCTTCTCTCTTCTTTTTTTAGTTAGCCTAAGTAATGGTTTGTCTATTTTGATTATCTTCTCAAAAAAACAACTTTTTGTTTCATTGGTATTTTGTACAATTTTTTAAGTTTCTATTTAATTTAGTTCTGATCTTAATTATTTCTTTCCATCTAGTAATTTTGGGATTGGATTGTTCTTGTTTATATAGTTCTTTCAGGTATAGCATTTGGTTACTTATTTGAAATCTTTGTATTCTTTTGATGTAAGCATTTATTGCAATAAACTTCCCTCTTAGTACTGCTTTTGCAGCATCCCACAGGTTTTGGTATGATGTATCTTTATTTTCATTAGTTTTGAGAAATTTTTTATTTCCTGTTTAATTTGTTCTTGTACCCATAGGTCACTCTGGAGCATGTTGTTTAATTTCCATGGGTTTGTGCAGTTTTCAGCATTTCATTTGTTATTGATTTCTTGTTTTAATCCATTGTAGTCTAAGAAGATACTTGAAGTGATTTCGTTTTTTTTAAAATTTGTGCAGGCTTGACTTGTGACCGAACTTGTGGTCTATCCTGGAGAATGTTCCATGTGCTGATGAGAAGACTATATATTCAGGTAGTCAGTTGTCCACCTACCCCGCAGCAGTGGCTGCTATGGCTGCTGCTGTTGGATGAAATGTTCTGTAGATATCTGTCAAATCCAAGTGGTCTAAGGTATGGTTTATGTACTGTGTTTTTCTGCTGAGTTGTTGTCTAGATGATCTGTCCAGTGTTCAGAGAGGGGTGTTCAGGTCACCCACTGTTTTCATATTTGGGTATCTTTCCTTAGGTCTAATAGTGTTTGCTTCATATATATGGGTGCGCCAATTTGGGGTGCCTATGTATTTATGATTGTTATGTCTTCTTGCTGGATAGATCCCTTTATCATTATATAGTGGCCTTCTTTGTCTCTTTCATAGTTTTGGTTTAAAGTCTATTTTATCTGATGTAAGAATAGCTACTCCTACTCATTTTTGATTTCCATTTGTGTGGTTTTTTCCATCCCTTTACTCTTAGTCTGTTTGTGTCTTTACAGGTGACATGATTCTCTTGTGGACAGCATATCGTTGGGTGTAGCTTTTTTTTTTTTTTTCCTTTTTGTCTTTTTTCGTGTCCGGCAACGGATTGCAACCCTCAGTGTCGCACCCGTACTGGACCGGGACCGGCAATGGGATCGCAACCCTCGGTGCTGCGTCTGCACCTCGCTCAGCCAGTGAGCGGGAACCGGTCTGTATGTGGGATCCGAACCCTCGGTGGGAGCACTGCCGCGCTCCCAAGCGGCGCACTGTAGCAGTGCGCCACCGGGCTGGCCCTGGGGTAGCTTTTTAATTCAATCAGCCAGTTTGTGTCTTTTGAGTGGAAAATTTAATCCATTTACACTTAGGGTTGTTACTGAAAGGTATTGTCTTACTTCTGAATTTATTGATTTTTATTTGGATGTTTTAAATATCTTCAGTTACTTTCTTCCTTTTTATTGTTTGTCTTTGGTGTTTGTTGATTTTTGGAGGTGGTAAGATACAGTTTCTTTCTCTTTCTCATTTGCATCTTTGTTCTACCAGTGGGTTTTGTCCTTTTTTTGTATTCATAGTAGTGATTATCATTTTTTGGACTCCAGATGCAGGACTCCCTTGAGGATTTCTTGTAGGACGGGAAATTCTACAAGAAATCCTCAAGGATTTGATTATGGTGGTGAACTCTTGTAGTTTTTGTTTCCCTGGGAAATACATTATTTCTCCTTCTTTTTGAAGGATAGCCTTGCTCAGTATAATATACTTTGATGACAGTTTTTTTTCTTTTAGTGTTTTGAATATATCATCCCATTCTCTTCTGGTAGAGTTTCTGTTGAGAAGTCTTAGTCTAATGGGGACTCCCTTATGAGGGAGGGGACTTTATGATTTTCTCTTGCTGTTTTTAGGATTCTCTCTTTGTCTTTGAATTTTGCCAGTTTGACTATAATGTACCTCAGAGATGACCTTTTTGGATTGAGTGTTTGGGGATCTTTGAGCCTCTTGAATCTAAAGGTTCATGTCTCTTCCTATACCTGGGAACTTTTCTACTATTGTTTCATTTAATATGTTCTCCATGCCTTCTCCTTTCTCCTCCCCTTCAGGAATAGCCATGATTTGGATGTTTGTGCTCTTAAGTTTATCTGCCATCTCTCTTAGATCTTCTTCATTTTAAAAAAGTTTTTTCTTTTCTTTTTGTCTGCCTGAGTTATTTTGAAGAGACTGTCTTCAAGATCAGAATTTTTTTCTTCTGCTTGCTTTAGCCTGCTCCTTAAGCTTTCAGTGTGTTTTTTATTTTGTTGAATGACTCCTTCAGTTCCATGACTTCTGCTACATTCTTTTTAAAAGTATTGATCTCTTTGTAAATTTCCTCCTTCATGTCCTGGATAGTTTTACTAAGTTCATTGTGTTATCTAACTGCATCCTCTTGTATCTCATTGAGTTTCCTTAAGATTTTTACTGGAATTCCTTTTCAGTCATTTCAAGGATTTCTTGCTCTGTAGGGTGTGGAACTTGAGAGTTATTATATTCATTTGGTGGACTCATATTTTCTTGTTTCTTTTGTATTTCTAGTATCTCTACATTGATGTCTGGTCATCTGGTAGAACATTTTCTTCTTGTATTACTCTCCTTCCCTGGACTCTGCTGGTGACCCTCCTTATGTCAATGGAGTCAAGTAGTCAGCAGTCCACCTACCCAGCAGCAGTGCCTGCTGCTGTGGTAGCAGGCTACCCTTGCATTGTTGGTGCTTGTGGAGGTGGCTTTGGGAGGCTTCCTGCATGGCAGCTGTGGTTCCAGAAGTGGCAAGCTGCTCACACAATGATGGTGGCTGCCTGTTGGTGCCAGTGGTGGCAGTGACTTTAGCACTGGCAGTTATAGCAGCTGCCCACTTTGCTGCAGTGTCCACAGAGGTGACCTGTGCAGATACGGTGTCTGCAGTGGCAGCAGGGTTACCATGTGGGGGCTGCAGCAGTACCAGTGGCTGCAACTGCCTCCCTTGTGACTGTAGTGTCCACAGTGGCAGTGGGATTACCTCATGGGGGCAGCAGTGTAGTTCAGCTTTTCAGTAGGTAGACCGCATTTTTCTTTTTGATGTATGTGATTTACATGGAGTTTAATAGGATCTATGTATTACTATAAATAATAGTGAATATAAATTTGTCTCTTTAAAACTCTATGATTCTTAACATTGAGACTTTAGATACAGTAATTCTCAATTTGTCTTTCCATAAATAGAAAGGATTTTTTAAAATGTCTGCTAGGAGAAATGTCAATTTATACTGAGTCATCATAGATGAGTAATATTCTAGAAATTCTTTCTCTTAGTTTAGACTTCTTAAATGTTATTTTGTCTGATTTTTCAAACACAGTCTATTGTAGTTTAAGTGTTATGTCAAACAAAACATGTAGTGGCAGTTGTTACAGAATCCTTTTCTATAAAAGTTCACACATTTCTTGGAATAAAGTTGGATATTTTCCTTAATGTTAAGCATCAAGAATTACTGGTCAATAGTAACAGACATGGAGCATCTAATAGGCATGTCTAAATAAAAAGCATTGTTTTAGAGGTCCTTTCATTGGAAATTTTAATGTACATTTATGTTCATAGGGGTTGTATATAGAGTGACTATTAAGTTATTACCAAAATGTACATTATAGAAATAGAAATTATAGGTCTTTCTAGCGTCATGCAGTATGGGCACTTTTTTGAGCGTGTATTTCTACACATTTGAATATTAGTGTGGATATATATCTTTATGTTTTCTATTTTAATGTTTCACACAGGGGAGTCACATCATATGTTTACTTAAATATGTACATACAAAGTTGGCCAAAAAGGAAGAGAGAGAAATTAAAACATGACACTCAATGAATCTGTGCCCTGGAATGAATGTGAGATATAAATCTGCTGTTCCTGTCAGTCTCAGCTCCCTTTTGGGTGTTGGGCTGAATGTGTTTCTAGGGCTTAAAGATATGTATTATTTTTTTATACAATACGAAATACAAGCCAACTAATTTATCTGGTACTCAACCAAAGAAAAAAGATAACTGGTTATGAGAGAATGTTGGTCTTCAACATGCCATTGCCTTGGGGATTTTGACCATATGCAAATTTTCCTTCTGTGCTGACTTTAGTTCTTAATCACTGAGAAAGAGGCCACTTAACTGTAGTGATTTTTTTTTGTTTTTTTTTTTTTAATTAAAAATTTCTAATAGTCTGGTAGACTATGTTAATCTATTTTAAATATACTTTAATAAATTTCTGCACCAGTCTCTGATGATGATCTCTCAGATGCACATCTTAGGGAGCCTGAAGAAGCATAATACTGTGGGTAAAATGATCAGTTTTGATATCAATCCCCTTTAAGCTCAGACCAGTTTCTTTACTGCTACCACCCTACCTTTATGCTGGTAAGTTTTTTTTTTTGTTTTTACATACATCCAAACTACTTTCAAAATGAATATTATTTAATCTTGTCTGTCATGTAATTTATACTAAATCGTTGAGGAGTAAATGAACATCTGTTTTACATAGATATAATTGTCCCTCATTTTAAAGATAAAAAAACTGACTCGCAGATGAAAAGAAATGTGTTGTCTTGGGTTAAAAAATCTGGGTTCTTATGAAATTATATAATCTTTGGAAAATCCTTGTCTCTGAGTCTGCTTTCTCATTTGTAAAATGGGATCTTATCTCCCCTGAAAGTTTATTGGGCAGACTGAATTAAATTATCAACATGAAAATGCTTTGAAACTGTAAGGTTCCATACAAATATAAAACCGGGATGTTCCAATACACTACCAATTGTAAGACTGCTAGCTTAATAACATTGGAAAAGAACAGTTCAGTGCTCTTTTTACTGTTTTCACACAGCCTCAGGTCTAGAGACACTTGATCTGTTTATTATTAGGTCTGTGTCACATTACTAATACTTATCATAAAAACAATTTTGCAAAACTCTTGTTCTCATGAGTCCAAACTTCAAAGGTTATTTTATACCTGTAATGTATTGTGGAAGTCCTGTGAATAATGATTTCAAAAATCCCAGATAATGAATGTTTCTTTTCTCCCCTATCCCAGTTGAAACTTATTTATATTTGTAAACTACAAAAAGAGGTATGTAATAGATCCCTTTTCCCAATAGTCTTATTCTTCCTGTTTTAACCCAGGTTTTCCCTGAATATGGGATAAAAGTCTTGGTGACCAATTTATTTATTTCATTCATCTCTTCTGAAAAAAATGAATATAAATAAACTAGATTAGTTATGACATTTAAGTTTTATGGTATGAATGTATGGCTGACAATAAGTTATCTGATTATTATTGCCCAGTAGCATTCTAAATCTGTCAGAAAAGTACTTCCTTGATCCTTTTCAAGTTTATTTACCTTTCTGATTAAATCTTGGAGGACATTCTGATTCTGATAGCTGATATTCTTGTCTTAAATATCTAATACAATGTACATTGAAATAATGGGATTATATTCTGAAACCTACAACAAGCTAATAGAAATTCAACTGTCATAGGAGAAAATGTGAAAATGGAAGTCTGTAATCAATAAATGAAAAAAAAGTTTTGATTAGGATGGTAGAGGACCAACAGGAGATATCACCCGTGTGTTTGTTACTTGGTGGTGATTTTCTTTCAGGAAAAGTCTTATCAGCTGGAGAGAGTTGCTCTTTTCTTTGAACTAAGCTCTAGTTTCCCTGAAAGCAGATTTTATATTCCCAAGGCTCCACTCTGCAATGCCAGCACAAACACACATCAGCAGTGTAGCACTTAAAGAAACAGCAAGAAGTTATCAAGAAATTACTTATTCCATTCTAGAACCCCAACCAAGAGTTAAAAAAAACCCCACAAAAACAAAAAACTTATAGAGTTTTAGGGAGAAGAATAAGACAGAATAAATATTTTTTATGGAAAAGCATATAAAATAATAATCTGAATTAAATAAAATGATTGTGTTCTATCAACAAGAGGTTCATGGAAATACCCTTTTTGTATTCTTCTATGAACAAACTACGTAATGGCTTGTATTAACTGTATAATTGAGTGAATCTGCTATCAGATTTATTTTCTGATCTTGTAGGTAGGTGCCATTCTAGTGAATATATTGTTAACTAGTGTGTTGCAGAGTGGAAGAAATGTAACAATTCTAAATAAAATAGTGGACTACCAGGCACAAAACTATGCTGTCTATGCTAAGTGAATCATTGTGCAGTATATGCATGTATTGAAACAACACGCTGTACCCCACAAATATGTACAAGTAAATATTAAAATAAATTGGTTAACATTTTGATTCCTAATTATACTATTGGATAGTGTTAGATCTGCTTCCCCAAGTATCTAGTTTAATACATTGGTAAGACTTGCTCCAACTAAAATGTTTTTCTTGCTTCAGTGGAATAAAATATATTTTAATAATACTTAAGTTCTTATTGATTGCTGACTGGCAAGTAGTTTACAAATAATATCAAAGCTTATACACTATCAATCTTTCCTAGGTTTGCAGAGGAAACTGGCCAGAATTTTGACAGCACCTCTCACTTTATCACTCATAGAGCTCCCTGAATGAATTTCATTTTTTAATGGGTGCTGGAGGTAAAAATCCTTTGAGTGGTTGGAAGCTTGAGGAAGAAAAAATGTATGCCTTTGAATTGTATGTTTTAATTATGAGGATAATGAGCTTATATTTATTTTTCCTTTTTGTTTGGTTATTTTCAATTTAAATGTATCAAAGAGTAATAATTTATTGTGTGTTTAGTATTTGCTATGGAATATTCAGTACTGGGTGTTACTAGGAATACCAGCTGAAGTTTTTTTTTCTCTTTTCCCTCTCAGTCTTTGGACTTAAAACAAGTATTCCTTCAAGTAGCCCTGTGTTTAACATTCAACAGTGTTATGCTGACTTTGAATATATAATAGAATATGAAAGATAAGTAGACTGTTTCAAACTGCATTGTAATTATGTACTGAAATACACTGTAATCCTGAAATACACTGTATCAGCTCCTGGTTTATGGTAGTCTCCATGAGGGTCAAGTGTTGTAATGAGGATTAATGAAGCATAAAATGCTTTTTTTTCCTCTTTGGGTAGGGAGCATTGATACCTTGTACTTTCCAAGCTTGAATTTCCCCCTATGCTAAATATAAAACTTATGTTTGGTAAGAATACTGCCTCATCAAGCTTGGAAAGCTAATTAATCACAGGAGACATTTGTTAACTGTGTTAGTCAGGGTTCTCCAGAGAAACAGAACCAATACACACATACACACACACACACACACACACACTATATGAGATATATAAATATATATAAATATATATATATATATATTTATATAAAGAGATTTATTCTGAGGAATTGGCTGAGAAGTCCCATGATCTGCCACTTGCAAACTGGAGACCTAGCTAGGAAAACTGGTTGTGTAATTCTACTCCAAGTCTGAAGGCCTGAGGAGCAGGGGAGTTGATGGTGTAAATCCCAGTCCAATGGCAGAAGACCCATGTCCCAGCTCAGACAGAGGCAGGAAGAAAAAAGTGTCCAATTCCTCCTTCCTCTGCCTTTTGTTCTATTCAGGCCCTCAACAGTTTAGATGATCATCAACCATATTGTGAAAGGCAATGTGCTTATAGTGGGTTCATGGATTCAAATGCTGCTCTCATTCAGACACATCCTCACAGACAGGACAACAGTGTTTAATCTGGGCACCTTGTGACCCACTCATATTGACACATAAAATTAACCATAACATTAAGTTCTATGTATATTGGACTGCCTCAATACCTTTGCTACAAAAAAAATTAAAAAGTAAGAGACAATTACTGTCATTTTCTGCCATTGGTACTGCCATCCAAAATAACCCCAAAGCCTCTTCATTCATAAGTTGTGCAGATCAGTCAGAACAGATCATAAACAAACTTCTCTCCTCTGATCTGGACATTTCTGTCATACACTGAGTGGTATAAGTAAAAGTCATGTGGATGAATGGTACAAAGAGATCCAATTCTTCCACATTCTTTGGCTGCTTGGTAACTTGGGTAGAACACTGAATTAATTGAGATCTCTGGTTAATGTTATAGTTGTGAGTAGTTGTATTTGCCTTTCTTATTAAGATCTTTGATATTTTTATAACATGAAGCATAAGTATATATTGGAACTGTTTATAAGTTTTAGATTTTTGTGTGTTAAAAATATTCATGTGAGCAAAGATGTCACTTATATAATCATTTTTTTTTCTTGGGTGTCTTGGGATATCGACAAGAAAATAGCTTGGGGATTTTATGTGTCAATTATAAGACCCATTGAAAGTTACAACCAAGGCCAGCCCCGTGCTCACTTGGGAGAGTGTGGCACTGGGAGCGCTGAGGCTGCGGGTTCGGTTCCTATATAGGGATGACCGTTGCACTCACTGGCTGAGCGTGGTGCAGACGACACCGTGCCACCGACGACACCGTGCCGAGGGTTGCGATCTCCTTACTGGTCAAAAAAAAAAAAAAAAAAAAAAGTTACAGCCATCTAGTAGAAAAATTTCCCATCTTTGAAAAATAAAGTTCTTTGAGAGCCATGGATCATTGACTAGCTGATCATGTATTTACTCTTTTCTATCTATTCTATGGACAGCTAGAGGGAGAAGTCAGACAACAGCAAGGAATTTGGATTTTAGGTGTACAGATTTTTGACACTTTGATACAAAGGAATGATTATTTTAAATAACTTATTAAGCATGCATTTGAAAGAAGAAATGAAACTTAATTAAAAGTTCCCAACTTTAAAAAAACTTGGCAGTCAACTCAGAGACTCTCTAGTTCAGCCTATACAAATGAGGAAACTTGGATAAATAGGACACAGAAACTTAATATAAACTGGTACTGGAAAGTTAGTAAAAACTGCCCCGACTCCTGGCCCAGTGCTATTTTCAGTATTTTATTTAATATATTTTCAATAATTCTAAGTTACTTAGAAGTTAAAGTCCTAGTTGCCTCCATTTGTTGTATTTAGGATTTAAATAAAATAACACATTTTTGAAATGTCTTTGCTGTACCTTTGAATATTAATGGTAAAAATCACGTAAGTTTGGAACTCTACAAGTATATTGTGTCAACTTTTCGCTGTGCTGTCTGCTTTTCTCAATCTTTTATGTATTTTTTGAGACTATATATTAAAATAGTTGATGCCCTGGGTTTAGCTCTACAGGAATAATGATTTAAATACTGTTTACTTTCAAAAAGTTATTTAAAAATTTAGATGAGGAAAATACTACAAAGAAACTAAAATGAAACATTTAAAGCAGGAAATATTAGACAAATTAAATAGGAAAAGATTTGAAATAAACTGAAAAAACAAAGACCAACCAATTTTAACAATATTAGTATTTTGACATATTTGCTTTGTATATATATATATTTGTTGTTGTAAAGAAATAAAAGGTCACAGGGACTGCTGAGTTCCCTCATTTCCCATTCTGGCCCATTTCACTTCTCTGGAGATAATCAGTATCATGAAGTTGGTATGTATTCTTTCTCCATGTTTTTATGTTTATATGTATGTATGTATCCATAAATTATATACACCTGCTCTGCCAATATGGCATCTGTTAGCCACATGTGGCTATTTAAATTTAAATTAATAAAATAAAATAAAACACATTCAGTTCCTTAGGAGCACTAACTACATTACATACATTCACTATCCACATACAGCTAGAGGCTACTGTATTGGACAGTACAGATACTGTACATTTTCATCACTGCAATGTATTTATTTATGGACATTTAGTATATTTCCAGTTATTAAATGTTAAAATAATGCTGTAGTGAGCACTTTAATAATTATTCCTTTGAACATGTGTGTGAAAGTTTCTTTAGGGTGTATATTTGTTGGCTGTAATCATTATTAAGTTTGCACGATGCGGCCAAATCATTCCTCAAAGTAGCAATACCAAGTTTTGCTCCAATCAAAAGTGCATAAGATTTCCTTTTCCTCATATACTTGCTGATACTTAATATTATTAGATTATAGTGTGAAATGTCATTTTAGTTGGCATTTCTCTAATATTCAGCGAGGATTGGTAACATTTCATATATTTATTGGCTATTCGGATTTCTTTTCCTGTGAATTGCCTATTCACATTTCTTTTTTTGTTGTTGTTGTTTTTAGTTGTCTCTATCTTTTTGATTTAGGTATTCTTTGTAATAATTCAGTTTTGGTTATATGCATCATAAATTTGTCCCATTTTGTGGATTATCTTTGTACTTTGTTTTTATGGAGTCTTGATGTATACTTAAAACTTATTGTGTAAATATTTTCAGCCTTACCCTTTAAGGCTGGTACTTTTTTGGGTCCTCTTTAAGAAAGCTTTTCCTATTTTGATGCCATATGGTTAATTTCCTGCTTTTTCTTCTAAAAGTGTTATACTTTTGTCTTCTAGATTTAGGTTATTTAAATCCACCTGGGATTCATTTGTGAGATGGTCTAATTTTTTTCCCATATATATAACTAGTTTTTCTCAGCATGATTTTTGAGTAATTTATCCTTTCCTCAGTGATTTGTATTGTCAGTTTTCTCATATACCAAATTGCCATACATACATGAATCTGTTTCTGGGTTGTCTATTCTGTGTGGTTGATTTGCTGAACTCTGTGCCAATATCATGCCATCTAAATTATCAAAACTTTATAATAGGATGATGGCTGTAAGGGGAATTCTTCCCACATTGTTCATCTTTTTCAAATGTGTCCTATTTTCAGTCTGTTCTCTTACATGTGAATTATAGGGTCATATTGTCAAGTTCTATTAATAACCCGTGGGGTTTTTATTGGAATTGAATTTATAGAGTAATTTAGTGAGAATAGACATTTTTATGAAACCGAGTTTTCCTATCCACCAATATGGTATATCTTCCCATTCGTTCGAGTTTCCATTTATGCCTGACATAAAGTTTTATAATTTTCTCCATAGAGGTCTTACTCAGATTTTGTTAGATATATTCTTAGGTACATTATTATTTTGTTTCTATTGCAAATGAGATCTCTTATTACATTTCTATTTAGATGTTTCTTATGTACAGGAATGGTATTAATTTTATATATATTGATCTTCTATCAATAGTAACCTTGTTGTATCTAAGAAGTAACCTTGTTGAGTTGTCTTATTAGTTGTGACAATTTGTAGATTCTCTTGGATCTTCTGTGTAATCATATTATCTGTAAACAATGACTTTTTCCCCAACCCTTATACTTTTAATACTTATTAAATTGGTTAGGATTTTCTATACAGAGTTTAATAGAAGCAGTAATAACAAACATTCTTATCTTGTTTCTGACTTTAAAGGGAATGCTTTAAAATTTTGGCATTAAATATCAAGTTAAGGAAATTCCCTTGTATTCTTAGCTTACTAAGCGGTTCTTAATAAAAGAAAATATATGGGTGTTCAAATTTTTTTTGTATCTTTCGAAATTATCTTATAATTTTTCTCCTCTAGTATGTTAATGTGGCAAGTTACTTTAACAGATTTTTAAATGTTAATCTATTTTTGAGTTCCTGGGCTAAAACTTACTTGATCATGATGTAGTTATGTAGATATATGTACACATGTACATAGATATAGATATGTAGATGATGTAGACCTACACACATTTCGCTTGATTGAATTTGCTAATGTTTCATGTAGAATTTTTTCCCCCTATGTTAGTAAATGAGACTGGCCTATAGAATTTTCTTATAGGTTTTTTTTTTTTTTTTGTGTGTGTGTGTGTGTGTGTGTGTGTCATTTTGAGCATTAAGATTACACTAGCCTTACAAAATGAACTGGGTAGCTTTCCCTATTTTTCATTCTATAGAATATCTTGCTTAAAATAGGGGTTATCTGTTTCTTAAGATTTGATAATACCTGTTAATAAACAACCTTAGCCTAATGCTTTCTTGTGGATAAATTTTTGACTGCTGACTTAATTACTTTGATGGTCATGAATATATTTAGGTTTTCTATATTCTTCTTGAGTCAAATTTAGTTATACAGAATGTCCCCAAAGTCTGTTCAGTTTTAAACTTTAATGACTTCAAAAGTATAAATGCCATAAATTTATGCAACAATTATTAAATTTCTTTGAAGTTTTATGGTTTTTGAATAACAAATTTGTATTTATTTTTTGTTTCAATCAGCATTTTCCATCTTTAGTCAGAGGAACTAAAACAAAAAATTAAAATTAAAGATTTATTATTAAATTTCTTTGTAGGTTTTCCCTTTCTTTTTGTCACGTGCAATTTGTTGTTCAGGAAACCAGCTTGTTAGTCTGTAAAGTTTCCCACTGTGTTTGGAGTTCCTAAGACCACCCCAGATTTGGGGATTCACTAGGAAGATGCATAGGACTCAGCATATAGTCTTACTCATGGTTATGATTTATTATAGTGAAAGGCTTAGAAAGCAATACCAGTAAAGGGAAAAGGTGAATGGAGTAAAGTCTGGAGGAAACAGCCATCTGTCTCTAAGAGTTGTCTCCTTGTGGAGTCACACAAGGAGAACCTAGTTCCCTTAACAAGTTGTGATAGCATGGGTGAAATGTGTAGTAGGGAAGCTCACTAGAGGCTTAATGCCCAAGGTGTTTATTGGAGGCTGGTCATGTAGATATCCTCTGCCTGGAATGCACAAAATTCCAGACTCGTAAAAGGAGAGTGGGTGATCAGCTTAAACCACATTGTACAACAGTTTAGGCACAGTGAGCACTCTTATCAGTTCTGGGAATGGTGGGGACCCTCCTGAAATCCAAGTTTCTGGGGTCAACCTTGCAAACAGATTTGCTAAGGAAATTTTCAAATTCAACTTGGGATTATGGGCGCTTTACTTAACTTTATTGGTTTTGTGTTTGTGTTTTTTTTCTTATGTTGAAAATGTTGATTCCTAGTGACATTAATAAAATTATTTAATCTGTATATTAATATCAGTATGCTGTAGATTGGATACTCCCCTAACCTCACTGAAGCTTAATTCCCACTGTAACTGTGAGGGTGGGAAATACTATTATGGTAATTGAAAGGTGGGGCCTTGAAGAGGTGATTAGATTGTAGGACCATGCCATAGTGAATGGATTAATAATGGTGGTCAGGGGCATGGTTCTGAGGGCTTTAAAAACAGAGCACATGAGAGATTGGTCTCTCTCTCTGCTCCACCATTTTGCAGGGTGATACTCTGCTGTCACTTTCACCCGCACCAAGACCTTCACCAAATGTGTTCCCTGGACTTTGGACTTCCCAGCCTCAAAACTGTAAGCAATAAATTTTGTTTTTGTTTCAGGTATTTATGTTATAAGCAACAGAAATGGACTAGTACACATTATTATACCAATGTCATTACTGATATGGTTACTGGAAACAGTTTAAAATTTCTTTGCAGTTCTTTTGGTCCTTGCTGTATATCCTACTAAGAATTTACAACCAAGTTACTCTGTTTGAAGTTACCTGAAATAATTGCTCTGTGTGTTTAAGCCAGCAACTTGATACATAGGTTAGTTTAATTTCATTTTACTTTCATATTTTAGGGATAGCTTTAAAAATTCTTGATTCAATTTTGTTTTATAGTTATGTTAGAAAGTTATATAGTTTCAAAGTCGGAACTAGCAAATAAGGTAAATTTGGAGAAGTCTAGCTTCTATCCTTCTTTTATCCTCCTTTTTCCTTTCCTATAGGTAAACAATTTAATTAGATTTTGATTTATCTTTCTTTTGTTTTTGATTTTTTTTCGTTAAATTTTTATTTTGTCAATATACAATGTATATGATTATTATGGCCC
>NW_007727501.1:0-1997 GCF_000696425.1 Galeopterus variegatus
CCTCAAATAAAGCGGAACTTCTCCGGTGAACTGTCAGCTCAGGTCCTGTCATTTTTTCAAATCTAGCATATAAAACTTAGATCTAGTCACTTCTTTGGGTCTTTATTTTTCTTGCGAGGGCTCCATGTACGTGTAAATAAAATTTGTACGCTTTCCTCCTTAATCTATTTTTTTTCTTTTCTTTTTTTTTTTTTATAAGATGACCGGTAAGGGGACACAACCCTTGACTTGGTGTTGTCAGCACCACGCCCTCCCAAGTGAGCTAACCAGCTATCTCTATATAGGAATCCAAACCCATGGCCTTGGTGTTATCAGCACCACACTCTCCCAAGTGAGCCATAGGCTGGCCCCTACCCCTTAATCTGTTTTATGTCAGTCCCCAGCCAGAGATCCTAGAATGGTGGAGGAAAATTTTACCTCTCCTATAGTTTCTAGTGATGAGTATGGAATAGTATTGGCTGAGACACTGCTCACCTGGGGGTGGGGGGCTGCAGCTGAGAGATCCTAGGACCTAAGCCGGCAGAAGATAGAATTCTCACCACGTCAGTCTCCTTGATTTCTTTTTTTTTTTTGTCTTTTTTCGTGTCCGGCAACGGATTGCAACCCTCAGTGTTGCACCCGCACCNGCCGCCGCACTCCCAAGCGGCGCACTGTAGCAGTGCGCCACCGGGCCGGCCCCCAGTCTCCTGGATTTCTGACTGCAGTGCCTGGTCAAGAGAGGGGAAAGTAAACATGTCTCCCTGTGCCTTCCTTTCCAGGTTCAGATTGGCGGGAGAAAAGCACTTGTTAACCAACAAAGAAACTGAGACCAGGGCTGGCCCGTAGCTCACTCGGGAGAGTGTGGTGCTGATAACACCAAGGCCATGGGTTCGGATCCCATATAGGGATGGCCGGTTATCTCACTGGGTGAGCATGGTGCTGACAACACTAAGTCAAGGGTTAAGATTCCCTTACTGGTCAAAAAAATAATAATAATAACAAAAACAACAACAACAAAAAAAACCGAGACCAAGTACGTATAGCAAGGATTTATTGAGCCAATATGATGATTGCAACTGGGGAGACACATAGATCAGGTCACCCTGAAAATGTGTTCCAAAGAGGGCCAGCAGAGCTTAGCATTTTACAATCACAAGAAGGGGGAAGGGTCAAAGGAGATAAAAATGGCCCTGTGTAATTACTTCATCAGTTCTTTCTTTAATTTTTAATTTTTTTTTTTTTTTTTTTTTGGCAGCTGGCCAGTAAGGTGATCTAAACCCTTGAACTAGGGTTATAACCCATGCTCTAACCAACCAAGCCAACTGGCCAGCCCCCATCATCAGCTCTTGTGTTAGTTGTACATGACATACAGATTCGGGATTGTTACTAGGTTACATCCTACATGCAGGGATCTAAGGTAAGAGTAACAAGAAGCATTCTAGGTTATTTTATGGTTTCTGGGACCATTATGGCTGCTTCTAAGTAAAACAGTGTTATGATAACGTTTTCCAGGACAGGTCGATCTGATTACTGACATATTCCAGATCTCCTGAGGCACAAGTTAGCTGACCTGGTCAGATCTTTTCTCTTCTAGGCACAGCTGTTGCTTTCCTGTTTGTCTATTTTGTGTCCTGAGAACTTGGCGTGGCTTTCTGCCTGCTGAGATGTGCACGTTGTTGGATCTGCGGCTGTAGGCGGTCAATCCATGAGACTGGGAGCCCGAGAGTATGTAGATGGCCACACAGAGAGGTGCATCACACCTCTAAGGTGACTATCATCCTATAGACCATTGCCAGCTTTCAGAAGGGTTGTTTAAAGTCTTTCATTTGGCCGCCTGGATCTTGGGAGAGGTCTGGATCTTGGGAGAGGTCTGGATCTTGGGAGGGGCCCTGGATCTTGGGAGGAGCCCTGGATCTTGGGAGGGGTTCAGGATCTTGGGAGGGCTGTATCTTTTGCCTCATCTTTTTTTTTTTTTTTGTCTTTTGTCTTTTTCCGTGTCCGGCAACGGATCGCAACCC
>NW_007727501.1:2672-12531 GCF_000696425.1 Galeopterus variegatus
TTTTTTGTCTTTTGTCTTTTTCCGTGTCCGGCAACGGATCGCAACCCTTGGTGTTGCTCCCACGCCTCACTCAGCCAGTGAGCGGGAACCGTCTGTATGTGGGATCCGAACCCTCAGGCGGGAGCGCTGCCACACTTCTCAAGCGGTGCACTTATCCAGTGCGCCACCGGGCCGGCCCATCTTTTGCCTCATCTTTGAGGACACCTCTTGCATCCAGGGTTATGTCATTACCATATCATTCAAGGCTTATTGGTTCTGGTTTTGAGTCACTTGGAATAGGTATGCCTTTGGTTTTTAAAAATGAGTTCAATGCTGCCAGAAAAATTTACTGTTTATCCTGGCTGAAACCTGATATTAAAGTATTTGAAGGGATTTTTTTTTTTTTTTAAGGAACTCTATGGTCAGAAATTGGCCTACGTGGAGTCTGATATTCAGAGCCTGATAGGAACTATTTTTAAGGCTGTTTCTCCTAAGCTAAAATGGAAATAAGTACTCAGAGGGCTATTTGGAAACAAACTTGCAAGTGAAAAAGTTTAAAAGTCTTCTTGTATTTCTAAGAAGTTCTCATGTAAAAAAAAGAAAAATGAAAATGAGTCTTCTTCACCAATATTAGTACAAAGCTTTAGCCCTCAGAGGGGCTAACTTTAACTCGTTCTATCTGCCAGAAACATAATTTGGATCTAACCATTTTTTTTAATTACTGAATTTTGTCTTATACCTGTGTCATAACTACAATTTTATTTATTTATTTTCTTTATGCTTATTTATTTTCATATGGCTAAAATTCAAAAAGAAAAACTATAGGATATCTGTTGGCATCTGTCTGTGTATTTACATATGTCCGTACATGTATTTTATGTCTGTAATATTTTTCTATCTGTTGATGTTATTGCTAAAAATTAACTTGCTCTAGTAAATTAGCCTTATTTTATTGGCTTTTAAAAGAAACCACTTATGTAAATTAAGACTAGTCAAACAAGCTTATTTTACTAGATGTTTAAGATTATAAAACTATAAAATCAATCTAAGAACAAAACATACAATAAGGGGCCGGTCCGTGGCTCACTTGGGAGAGTGCAGTGCTGATAACACCAAGGTCACGGGTTCAGATCGCCATCCGGCCAGCCGCCAAAAAAAAAAAAAAAAAAAAACTCATAAAATGTTCATGAGTAATCTAAACATAATTGATAAAAACAAGTAGGTTAGATGCTCTGGTCAAGATGGCGGAATAGACATTCCCCAGCATCATTCTCTCCTACAAATTAACCAATTTACAACTATAAAAATGTAACAACAGCCAAGCTGGGGCTGCTGGAGCTCATGGGAAGAGGAGTAGAGACCTACGGAGTTCATGAAGGGGGAGAAGCCATGATGAGAGAAAGAAAAAAGCTGCTCTGAGCATTTTGGGCCGCGGCTGTTTTAAGTCTCGAGCTGCTGAGCGCATGGAGCAGGAGCCAGCAGAAGCCACAGCTGTGCCCTTCAGATGGAGTTACTTGGAGGCAGCAGGGGAGAAGACGGCCTTGGTGGCCCCCAGGACAGCAAGACCACTAATAGTGTTCCCATGGACCCACAAAGGAGCAAGGAGCCAGAACAACTAGAAAAAGGGAGCCATTCAGAGGCTGGTGAGTCATTGCAAGGGACCAGCGAAGGGCCCGTCCCATGGGAAGTGTTTGGAGCACAGGCGGTGTGGGAGACGTGCCCACCAGGAGAACACTGGGACACAGCAAGGACAGCCGACCTTCCCCCAATCAGCACAGGACCACTCAGAGGAGACTGGTCAGGAATGCAGAATTGCATGGGGTGCAGTTTGATGAAAAAACTCAGGCCCAGATCAGAGATTCTACAGAACACAGATCCACCCAGTCTCTGGAGAGCCAGAAGTCCCTATAAGGTCAACCATTAAATCCTGAGCTGCACAACAGGCCTTCCCTAGGGAAACAGCAGCAAAGTAGCAATTTAAACAACCACACACTCAAGTACTGGTTCCCAAAGGAAGTTCACCCCTGTTAGAAGCAAAGGACAAAAAATTAGTTCCGGCCCAGGCAACGACCAGCACCTTGGGGCCTGCCTCGGAACTGGAGGCTTGGATCCAGGGACCGGACCCCACTCCCACTTCCAGGCAAACTGTGCCAGTGCCTTGGGGCCAGCACGGGGACCTGAAGCATGGAGAAGGGGACTGGACCATCCTCCCACAACCAGGCACACCACGCCAGCACCTCGGGGCCTGCCCAGTGACCTGAGGCAAGGAGAAGGGGACTGGACCTCTCTCCCACAACTAGGCACACTGTGCCAGTGCCTCGGGGCCCGCCCGGGGTCCCGAAGCATGGAGAAGGGGACCAGACCTCTCTCCCACAACCAGGCATGCCTCGCAGTGCCTCGGGGCCCACCCAGGGACCTGGGGCATGGAGAAAGGGACTGGACCCCCGTCCCCAAACCAGACAAAACAATCCAGCTCCTTGGGTCTCACCTGGTGACCCAAGGCATGGAGAAGGGGACCAGACACACCCCACAACCAGGCATAACGCCAGTGCCAAGGAGCATACCAGAAACAGCACCTCCATGTAGGTGGCCCACTGCAGCCTCCACAATAACCATGGCTGCCGCGAAAGTGACTGAACACCACAAGCACCATACAAATGGTCCGCCAACCACTGGCGTGCATTCACATAAGGAGAGTCACCAGCAGATTCAAAGAAAAGAAGAGGATGTCTCTTTCCACAAAGCCCATTTCAGAATGACAGAAGCAGTATCTGCTCTATGATAATATTGGGGGACCCCATCACATCTCTCAGCATTGGACAGATCATCTAGGCAACAAATTAACAGAGTAACCATGATTTTTTCAGGAGAGAAGAAATCTAGGGTAATTAGAGGGGGGAGGGGAAGGGAATGGGGGAAGGGGAGAGGTTGGACAAGGGGCATAAAGAATAATTACGATTTGTAGGGCTGGCCCGTGGCTCATTCAGGAGAGTGTGGTGCTGCTCACACCAAGGCCACGGGTTCGGATCCTATATATGGACGGCCGGTTGGCTCACTTCGGTGAGCGTGGTGCTGACAACACCAAGCCAAGGGTTAAAATCCCCTCACTGGTCATCTTTAAAAATAAATAAATAAAATAATAATTACTATTTGTAATAATACATATGCTAGTAATATTGATTTGATCAACATATCTCAATGTTCAACCCCCAAAATATGTATAATCGATTTTGATTCAATAAATAAAATAAATTAAAAAAAAAAAACGTAGGTTAAGTGTGAATAGAAGTTTATAAATGAGCTTTTCAACAATAATGTTTTATAATGTCTGCTTAAAAAGTTTCCAAAGAGATTTTGAAACTTGAAACCTTACAGTTAAATAATGGATATTCATTGAATATTTAGATCATTTCCAAATACAATCAGATACTAAAATATGAATTACTAAACATAAGTTTATCTACTTTGACTTCCTGATTTTTACAGAGAGACTAAAGATATTCGTGTGTTAGGAAGCATGTGCTTTGACATACTGGAAAATTGCATTATGAGGAAGACTATGTCTGTAGAAATTTGCAAATGGTGTAATCATTTTGGTTTGGGTGATATTTTATCATGGTCAGACTGAGGTTATGCAGTTTTTGGAAGAATCTGAGGTGACGCATCTTTACTGCACCTTTTTCAGGGGCATGTGATACGCACATGACTCAGCACAGGTGACACTAACCTGCATCCCCCAGTTAAGGTGATCCAGGTGTCTCTACTCCACCATGAAGTTACCATCTTCACTTTCCCTACTCTACTCTTGGGAACTGAGTTACTAAATCCAGGCAACACTCAAGGAGGTGATAGGGAGTGGAATTAAGCTCTACCTCCTTGAAGAAAGAGTCTTTGATCAACCATTTTTAAGAAACTAAGTTGGGGCCGGCCCATGGCTCACTCGGTAGAGTGCGGTGCTAATAGCACCAAGGCCCCGGGTTCGGATCCCACATAGGGATGGCCGGTTTGCTCACTGGCTGAGCGTGGTGCTGACAATACCAAGTCAAGGGTTAAGATCCCCTTACCGGTCATCTTTAAAAAAAAAAAAGAAACTAAGTTGGACTTTGAGGAGCCAGTGCTTACAAAGACCTCACAGGAAAACTGGCCTTATATGTGGCTTGCCGGGTGTGATATGATATTTACATATTGGTTTTCGTCCATGGTTCCTGGATTTTGCTACCCCCTGACCTTCTCCTGCCCTCCTTCCATCTGCTTTTTGTCCAATCACATTTTTTTTTCTTGGCAGCTGGCCCCAATTACATTTCAACACAGTTATCCCTGATTCAATCATGCCTACATAATGAAGCTTCCATAAAAACCCAAGAGCACAGGATTTGGAGAGCTTCTAGATAGCTGAGCACATGGAGGTTCCTGGAGGGTGGCGTGCCCAGGGAGGGCATGGAAGCTCCGCGCCCCTTCCTCCATGCCTTGCCCTGTGCCTCTCTCCCTCTCTATCCTTTGTAATCCTGGGTAAACTTAAGTATGTGTTTCCCTGAGTTCTGTGAGCTGCTCAGCAACCCAGTCAAACCTGAGGAGGGGGCTCTGGAAACCCCAGTTTATAGCTAGTCAGAAGTCCAGATAAAAAACCCTGCATCTTTTTTTTTTTTTTTTTTTAAAAAGATGACCAGTGAGGGGATCTTAACCCTTGACTTGGTGTTGTCAGCACCACGCTCAGCCAGTGAGCTAAGCAGCCATCCCTATATGGGATCCGAACCCATGGCCTTGGTGTTCTCATCACCACACTCTCCCGAGTAAGCCACGGGCCGGCCCAAAACCCTGTATCTTGTGATTGGCATCAGAAGTGGGGGGAAGTCTTGGGGACTGAGCCCTTGACCTGTGGGATCTGATGCTGTCTCCAGGTAGATAGTGTCGGAATTGAATTGGAGAACATCCAGCTGGTGTCCGCTGCAGAATTGGTTGTTTGCTTAGCAGTCGAGAAGAAATCCCCACACATTTGGTCACAGAAGTCAGTATTCTTTGTTGATGATTGTTACTGAGTAAGAGCAGGGGAAAAACAGTTTGTGCCTTTTCACAAACATTTGGTATTAGAAGTGGGATCTGTTAGACTGGCCCTGGCTCATGGAAACGTGTTTTGGTAAGAGAAAGGATGAAAAGGTGGGGGATGAGGAATCCTGAATGGCCACGTGGTCACCATGGTATGAAGCCACAGCTGTGCTGCACTCAGTTACTAAAGGTAAAAGTTACCAGTGGAATTTAGAGATGGATCCAACTCCCAGGAAGCTGGTTTGCTAGATGCACATGAAAATGAAAACTAGTAAGAAAAAAGCAAAATATTCAATCCCTTGGTTATTGTTACCTGTAGTTGCTAAAATGGAAGGATAAGAGAATGCTGGATCAGACCTCAAATGCTAGAGATGCAGATAAAGTCCCTGCCCATCTTTTGTCCCTACCTGGGTCCCGTTCCCATCCTCTGGCTCAATCCATATCACTCCGTGTCAGCACAAGGGGGGTGGTAGGGATGTTTGTTGAATTAATGAATACATTTTTTTTTTTTTTTTTTTTTTTTTTTTTTCTTGGTTATTGTTACCTGTAGTTGCTAAAATGGAAGGATAAGAGAATGCTGGATCAGACCTCAAATGCTAGAGATGCAGATAAAGTCCCTGCCCATCTTTTGTCCCTACCTGGGTCCCGTTCCCATCCTCTGGCTCAATCCATATCACTCCGTGTCAGCACAAGGGGGGTGGTAGGGATGTTTGTTGAATTAATGAATACATTTTTTTTTTTTTTTTTTTTGTGACTGGTAAGGGGATCGTAAGCCTCTGTTTGGTGTCGTCCGCACTGCGCGCTCAGCCAGTGAGCACACCGGCCATCCCTATATAGGATCCGAACCCACGGCCTCGGCACTCACAGAGCTGCACTCTCCTGAGTGAGCCACAGGGTTGGCCCAATGAATACATTTTCTGCCTGATGAACTCCTACTCAACCTTCAAATCCCCAGCCCCAATGCCCCTCTTCCCTATGCAAAGCCTTCACTCCCCCTTCTGGGCTCCTCCAGCTCTGGTCTCTCACTGTGGTCCATCCCTGACCCTGTGGGACTAGAGATGTCTGTCTGGCTCTGTATACCTTAGACAGGGTGCTCCTCAGGGATTGGGCCCTGGGATAAAGCCTCTCAGGGGCCCCAGCATTGTGCAGGTCTGAGGGAGGGGAATTTGTTGACTCATCAAATAAATCACAACATCCAGAAGAGTTTGTTAAACTAGTTTCAATTTAGCACCATTTTCAGTAGGACAAGATTCTTGATCATGGGGTAGAATTTTGGGTCTGGGTTTCATGGGATTCATAGAAGTTATGTAGCTGGTGAGCAGTAGTTGCTGAGGGTTAGAGATCAGAAGAGGGGGGCCGTGGGGCTCTTGCTCTTCCTCCGTCAGCACCCTCCTGGGGCACCTGCAGTCACTTTAAGCAGACCTCCCTGTGTGAGCTGGCCAGAAATGGGCAGACATCCGGCTTCTCACCCTGGAGGGGAAGGCTGTGAGTTGTAGTCCTGGAGGGAGATCCCCCCACCTCACCAGCTAAATCCCACTGCTTCCTGCTCAGCTTACCTCATACAACTGGCAGACGAGGCTCAGGAGCTGGCTCAAGTCTTTCAAAGGTTTCTGCACAAAGTGAGACAGGGGGTCACATCATTCCACCTGCCCTGACCCCTGCATCCTGGTCCCAGCCCAGGAGGGCTGCAAATGGTCCCAAGTCTGGCCCCTGCCACCCGCCTCCTGGACCAGTGGGCACATCCATCACCCTGGTCCCATCCAAGGGGCAGAGCTAAGGGCTACGAGTGTTCTTACCCCATTGACGACGACCCAGGGAACGTACTCGTGGGGCGGCTGCAGAGAGTCCGTAAGCTGAGCATTGATGTGCATGAGCTGAGTCCCGTGCTCCCCTGTTGCACACTCCATGATGGTATCTGGCGACATCTTTGGGGCATAGAGCTCCAGGCACTGGGTGGGGGGTGAGTCGTGGTGTTGCCTCAGCTTCTGCCCTGTTATCTCCCCAACGGTCCCCTCACTGGCCCCCAAGCCAAGCCTATTTCCTCATTGGGAAGAGGAGACAGTTGGCTTTACAGAGATGCAACAATGCCCATACGTGGTGGGTGCTCAATACATGCCTGTGTAGAGGCTCAGGCTACCCCTGCCTCCCACCCCTCTAAGACCAGACCTGGAACCACTGCACCTCATGGGGTCTCACTTTCCTCAGAGCTTCTGTAGATGCTGTTCCCTCTGCCAGGAATACCCTTCCTCCTCCTTCCCTAGTGTCTCCTCAGTGCCCTCTCCTCCTCTGCACTTCCCAGCCTCGCTCTGATCCTATCAGATTGGGAGTGTATTGGGGTGAGGCCTCTTGCATGGCCTGGATGTTTGATGAATGAATTAATGATCATGTGGATGAGTCATTCCTTTGGGAGTTATTTTTCACAATCCTCCAGGGAAGTACGCAGGGTCTGTCCTGTCATCACCTCACGCCATCATCTGGGTCCCTGCACATTCCTGTTCATCCTTCCATGCCCAGCTCAGAGGTTCCTCCTCCAAGAAGTCCTTCCTGATCCACTCATGCCAAGAGACCCGAGTTCCCCTGATTCAGAGATGGAGGCTTTGAGAGGGGAGGCCCATTTCCTGGGGCTTCACAGGGAGTGGTGATTGCGGTCAGGGCTTGAACCTGGGTCTGCCGAGATGCCAGGAAGGCCAGCGTCCACCTGCTGTCCCTGTCCCCCTCCCTGTGCTGAATGAGGGGCGTTGCTCACCGGTTTCAGATTTTTCTCCATGTCATCCAATTCCTCCAGGCAGACAACTGTCAGAAAGGCCACATTCGCCTCCAGCATGTCCAACAGGCAGGCCTGTGGGACCAGAGAGGGGGCGGGCAAGGCCATGAGGGGGCTCAGAGCATCCCAAGACCCTCTGAGAATAATCACCGGTGCCTACTGTGAGTGAAGATGTGATCAGACAGAGGCACACAAGGCAGAAGATGGAGCTGGGAGCCTCAATTTTGCCTTCCATACAATGGGCAATTTCCTGACTATGCACGCACGGTGTGGGCCTCTGGGGGCTGCTCACCTCCACCTTGTTAAGCTGGCACTCCCGCTCGCCGTGCTGGCATGTGAACTCCCACTTGCCGCTGACATTTCTTTCCTGCAAGGCAGCGGTGTGAATGCTGGAAGGCCAGCTGGGTGCCTCCCCCCCACGCCCATGTGCCTCAGTTTCCCCAGTGTCCATGCACCTGAGCATTTCCATAGGGCACCAGTGTGACATTGAGGATCTCCATGACCATCAGCCACGTTGGGAAGAGCTCTCGGACCAGGAAGCCTCGGCAGCCCGGGCACAGCGACTCGTAGTAGAGGCTCACGTTGACCAGAGGTATATGGGGATCCTTGAGGGGCGCCTTCAGGCACAGGTCGCCGGCCTGTGGAGGAGGGAGTGGTGTGAGGCAGGTGCAGCCCTGGGCACTCCTGACAGCTGAACCCCACTTGGTATTTTTGTAGAAAGACAGCTGTGAACAATAGGCCCTTCATCCTGTGGTCCTCCCAGGCCTGGCCAGGTGGAATCCTGACTCTGAAGCTTTACAGTGTCCATGTCCCTAAACCTTCCCAAATCTCAGTTTGTCTGCAAAAGGGACGTGACAGCCTTGCAAACAGTAGGCACTTAATGTATGCACAGCTCTTGCTTTCCTCCAGGGGAGGTGAAACCTCTTGCTCGGAAGGACTGTATGCAGTAAGAGCTTAAGGCATGTACATTCCCGGCCATTGCCCTGAACCCTACCTTTTCGGAGGCGCATACCACAGGAGCCTAATGCATAGTCATTTCCTGCCACTTCACTCCTAGACCCGCGGCCCCCGAGCTGAGCACGGTTCTACACCCACACCGACTCTATTTATTCCTCTCAGCGGACCCACATGGAGACCTCCCGAGCCCGACGGCGCAGAGGCGGCGCCTAATGCGTGCTGACTTCCGGCTTCAGCTGCGAGGTGGCAGCGGGCTGTGAGCAGGTCGCCAGCTCTCTGGGGCATCTGCTTGCTCGCGCCAGAAACACGCGAGCCCCTCCCTCGCTGGAATGCATACAGTAAGTGACAAGAGTGCCTGCCGGTCACGGGCCAGCTGCGTGGCGTGCCTGGGCTTCCCCGCCTGCCGACAAGAGGCGACCCCGGGTCCTGCCCCAGAAGTACATAGCAGGTGCTCAATGAGGTCTCGGGCAGGCGGGGGTCTCAGACACGGCCTGGGGAAGCGAAACGACTCGTCGTAGGCAGTGGAGCTGCAGCGTGGCGGACTCGAACGGGGGGTTTCCCAGCACCGGCCGGGACAGCGTCATCTCTGTGCCCTGGTTTTCCCTGGTGGCGTCTGGGGAGAGAAGAGCCGCCTGCCCTTCCAGGACGCCAGTCCCCTCTTCCCGCCTGCCGCGTCGCCGTCCCTACCTTGCAGGAGGCCGCCCCCTCGGGGGACGGATCCAGCGGGGACGCCCGCGCCACTGCGGGGACCTCCAGCAGCAGCAACAGCAGCAGGAACTGCAAGAGTGGTGACAGGGCCATCGTGGCGGGGCTAAAGGTGAGGCGACACGAGCGGCTGCCCGGGGAAGGAGCCGCCTTTAAGCGGGTGGTGGCCCAGCCCCCAAGCTGGGCCCGCCTCCCGGTGCCCACGTCCCTCGGAGGTGCGGGCCAGCGAATCTCATGACTCTACTTTTTTGTCTAGGTGTCTCTTTCCAGCCCGATCCCCACCCCCACCGCCGCCAGGTGCTGGGCCCCCAATCTGGGCCCTCAGGCTGCCCTCGGGTCTCTGCCCCACCTCCGCACCGGGGAGACAGCTCCGCCTAGTCCTGTGAGATTGGGACAAAAGCACCTCGAGCC
>NW_007727501.1:12782-20959 GCF_000696425.1 Galeopterus variegatus
TGAGATTGGGACAAAAGCACCTCGAGCCGAGGTCACGGGGGTGGGGTGCGGGGCGGCGGGATGCGGGGACAGAGACACCTGGAGGCTGAGAAATAGGGAGTCTCCATGCACCCATGGACCTCTGGGGGTCGTCAGGGAAATCCAGGCCCAGGTCACACTCCAGTGGTGTCATTGGCGGGGGGTGGGGGGGGCTGAGCTCTAATGGGAGGCCGAACCCCTGCCTGAGAGTGGGCAGGGGCTGCACAGCCCAGTCCCCTCCGTCTAGCCCGAGATGACCAGCCCTGTGCTGCTTTCCCCTTGGGCTCCCCAGCCCTGCCTCTAGACCCACCGCAGTCCTGCGGGGCTGACTCAGGCTTGGTCACAGCTGGGCGAGAAAGCAGAAGCCAGCAAAGGGAGGGGTGCCTCACTTCTCTGGGCACTCCCACCCTTGGCTTGGGGTGGGGGAGAGGAAAGTTGGAGTTCCTTCTTTCCAGGTCCACGGCTTGTGGGGGGTGGGGTCATCCTGGCCCCCAGGGAGCTCCCATGCGTGGAGAGAAGTGATCCTGTTATGTCTCCAAGAGGGGTGCGGTTGGCTGGGGTGGGGGTGGTGGCAGCCTTATAGGTTGCAAACCAGCTGGAGTCTGGTTTGACCCTGGACTCTCCTGGGTTCCTCAAGTAATGGGGTCTCAGTTTCTCCTTCTGTAATATGGGGAGAAGTGTGATGTTTGGGGGATGAGGCCACCCCCCATGGAGAGCTTGCAGGCAGGGGGTGAGCTGCCTCAGGATGGAGGTTGGGGGTGGCACACAGCTGGGCCTTGTGAGTCTGGGAAAGTGTGGACACAGGACAGAGCAGCTGCAGGCAGAGAGAACAGTCTGGATAAAAGACCTGGATGGAGGCTGGCTGGTTAGCTCAGTTGGTTAAAGCGTGCTGCTGATAACAGCAAGGTCCAGAATTGGATCCCTGTATTGGCTAGTCCCCCCACCCCCACCCCAAAAGACCTGGATGGAGGCTGGAGGTGTTGGGGAAATAACCCAGGTGTTCAGACTCTGCAGGGCCTCAAATACCCAGCCAAACTTAAGAGCGGATCCCACAGCTGGAAATGCTCCAAACCTGGCTGGAAAATAAAGCTGAGTCTCCAGCTCTCCAGCCCATGTCTCCCTCCAGTTCTGGGGACACCCCAGCCTAAGTATCCACACACATAGCAGCAGGTTCCCACGCCAGAGTTTCCCTGAAGTCCCAGTGGCTGGACATTTCCCCACGCTGTCCCCCAGACAACCGAGCCCTCTGCAAAGCCCTTTTCCTTCTTTAAGTCTCCCCAAGACTTGACACTACAACTTTGGGGTTAGTGTGTACTCTCTACTGGGCAGGACTGAAGAGATAATAAACATAACTGCTACAGTTTTTCCAGTGGTTACCAAGCAGTAGCCCTACTGGAAGAAATAAATGTAACCCCACAATTTATGCCTCACCTACTTGGTGCCAGGCCCAGATTGAGCCCACAACCCATTTTATCATCAACCCCTTAGAGGCATCCAGTTGGGGTCAGGGGTAGCGACTACTGACCACACTTGGTAATGAGGAAGCTGTGCTGATCAGAGAGGGGAGGTGACTTCGCCAAGGACACACAGCAGATGGTTGAATATGGACAGAGACCACCTGGGTTGTTGTCTTCTCCCACCCTCCACTCCCAGCTTGGCCTGGCTGGGGCTGTGGGAGGCAGATGTGATCTTCACCCCGGGACCGTCCATGCAGTAGGAGGCAGCGTCTGGGCTGGAGTTATTTATGGGGTGTTTCCAACTGATCACATGGTAGGGACTGCCTGGGAAGGCTCGGGGGACTCCGAGGCTAGGGGAGGCAGCTCCTGGCCCAAGAGCCCAGCGGTAGTCTGGGTCAGAGGTCTGTTCATTTACTTGCCTGAGGCTGCCCAGGCGTTGCAGAACAGGACCGAATGGCTCCCAGCCCTGGGGGTGGGGGACAGGGACATGGGGGTAGGGAGGGGTGTTGATTCTCGGTGTCCTGGGGAAGTGGTAAAGAGGAATCCAGGCCAAAGACGCTGTAGGGACCCCAGGGACCTGATGGCCTGAGTGTTGGGCCAGGGGCACCTACAGAGACAGGGGGTTGGGGAGCGCCTCAAACATTGGCACTTTGAGGGCATCAAGGACATGGGAGGCCCTGTTGGGTGGCATGGGAACGGTTGCGACTATTGAGGCCACTTGGCAATGAGGACGCTGCAGATGAGAGAGGGGAGGTGACTGTCCTAAGGGCACAGCTTGTGGCTAAGTCAGAACTCAAGCCTGGTTGTGGGGGGATGCAGCCTGGAAGCCTTGGAAGAGCCATGCTGGGGTCTAGGGTCTCCTGAGCAGCCTGGGACATGGGGCAGGAGCTGAGTTTGAATCTTTTTCCCATGTGACCATGTCCCTCAACTTCTTTGGACTTGAGCAGCTGAACTGGGGAGAAGGGGCTGTTGGCCCTAAGAGGTGGCTTAGAGTTAAACCCACAGGCCCAGTCCGCTGTGACTCTATATGACAGAAGGGCCCCGACAGCAGAGTCATCCACCATGATCAATGTTTTATATCCATATCAATAACAACGTACCGTACAAAACCCGCCTCCCAGCCTAGCCGGGAAGACGGTGTGGGGACCAAGGGCAGTGTAGAAAACTGGGGCTCTCGTCCCAAAGGAGGAGAGAAAGGAGGGTTTTACAGTCAAGGAAAAATAAAATCAAAATCCAACATGATCAAGGAGAAGCTGTGAATCCCTGTCACACACAGCTGCAGTGGGCAGTGTCACATGGCAGCCGCTGCACAGGCACGAGCATAGATTGAGTTCCTGGGGCGCTGGGGCCAGCTAGCCAGTTTGTTTTTAATTATTTTTTGGGGGGAGTGACTTCTTGCAGCGGCCCCATAATGGGGATAATCCAGGAGCGGGTTTCACTTCAGGGTTTGAACGGGAAGTTGGGGTCAATGGGACGGGTCCCGCCCAGCCCCAGATGTCACGGCCGAGGTTCTTAGAAGCAGCCGAGCGAAGCTCCTTCCTGCCCTGACTCCAGGTCTATGGCTTAAAAATTGGGGCACCCAGGCTGGGGCCACGCAGCCCAGGGGCCTCTGTAAACATGGCAGGTGCAGCCAGGAGGGGCTTCCTGGACCCCAGGTGCCTGCAGAAGGGAGGGCAGAGGGTCGGGGGCAGCCAGATCCAACGGGACGGGGGGAAATGAGGTGGGGGGGTTGGGGGGAGGCAGGACCCCCAATACAGAGACATAGAGACAGAGACCAAGAAAGAGTGAGATGGGGAGAGAAAAGCAGATACAGAGACAGAGGTAAGAGACAGAAGCAGGGAGAGACTCAGAGCGAGAGAGGGGCTGAGAAAATGCAAAAGAGCCAGAGCAAGAAAGGAGACCCCTGGACGTGGCCGGTCCATCCTGCGGCTCCCGCCACGGCCTCCAGTCCCTTTCAGCGACCCGTACAAGTTGTAGGGCTCTGCAAAACCGAAGCCAGTGGCCGTGCGGTAGATGACGCAGTGTTTGGTGTCGCCGTCCACCCTGCATGGGAAGAGAGAAGCGAGAAGGCGGGTCAGGTGGGAGATGCGGGAGGGCGTCAGTCCCCTCCGTCCGCACCCAGGGCCCGCCCCGCACTCACACCACAGAGCAGGCGTAGCAGCCGCGCTGGCTGCTCTCGCGGATGAGGAAGGTGCCGTCCCGCTTGCCACTCAGCATTTCCTCCGCCTGTGTGCGGTTGATCTTGCCCACATACCACGTGCGCTCCTCGTGATGGGGCAGGTCATCCTCGTCTTCCATCAGCGAGTATTGGCTGTGGAGGAGCCCGGGGTGGCTCAGCAGCCAGCATCCGAGCCCCCACCGTCCCCAGCAGGGACAACACTTCCTCCCTGGAGAACTCCTACCCATTCTTCAAAACCCACCCCAAAATGTCCCCTCCTCTGGGAAGCCCTCCCTGCCCTGCTCCAGGCCTTCACTCACTCCTCGGTCTCATTTTTGATCCCCAGCCACTCGTTGATTTTCTTCTGCCGGGCGCCTTTCTGGGTGAGCCACCTGAGAGGGAAGGAGAAAGTGGGCTTATAGGGTCCGCTGGTGGGGAAACGGAGGGTGAGCAGACAAGACAGTGGGCCTGTCCAGCCTGCAGGGAGGCCCGGGGGACCTAGGAGAGCAGATTCTGGGTGCGATGTCCCTGGTTGTCACAAGGGGGCAGCCTTGATTTGGCTGAGGGCAGCTCGGTGTCTCCCAGCCCAGCCCCATGGGAACAGCCCTCCCATTTCATACGCATCACAGATGCCTACCGAGGGGATGGGGTTCCAGGCCTGATTGAGAGGGTAGGTGTTCAGGAACAGAGAGAGACGGACATAAAAGATTGAGGGGTCTCTGGCTAGGTGGGGCCACTTGGTGGAGAAGGAGAGAATGACGCCCACAGAGATGTCCAAGGGCCCCAGAACTAATAATGGGGGACCCGCAGACAAGCGCAGAGTAGCCACTCACACGAGGTACTGGTCTCGGATCTTGCGCAGCTGCATGAGGTCTGGCTTGAGGCTGTTCATGCGCTTGTCGATCTCCCGGTTGTCTGAGGCCTGTGCCCGCAGCTGCTGCTCCAGCTTTGTGCGGCTCTCGTGGATCTCGGCAATTCGAGACTTGAGCCGCTCTGAATTCAGCAGGATCCTGTGGGAAGGGTGGCTCAGAGGCCTCAGATGGCTCCAAGGTCCTCTTTGCACCTGACTATGTGCTTCCAGCCTCTAAGCCTGTGCACATGCTGTTTCCCTGACTTCTCTTTCTGGTGAACTCCTATTCACCCTTCAAAGCCCTTTTCAATTGACCCCCTCCCCCAACACCAGGTAGAATCCTCACTGTCCCCCTCCCTTTCCTTACCCTGCTTGCACAGTGCCAGACCAGAGTGGGCTGGGGCAGGGCAGAGGAGCCAGGCTCACCTCTGCATCTCCTTCTCGTTGCCCTCACGTCGGAAGCGCTCCAGATATTCCTTGCTGCACTTCTCTTGTGTCTGGCCCTGCTCCTCAAAGATCTTGATGGTCTCATTGAAGGCCTCAATTGCTGTACGCTTCATCTGCAGCTCCTGGAGAAGGGGACACATCTTGGTACCTCCTGGGACTCCCCAAAAGTCCCTCCTGAGGGGTGAAGGCAGATCTCTGTTGTGATATGGAGACTTTGCTCCAGCTGTTCCCTCCACCAGAAGCGTCATTCCTCTAGCTCCTACTGTACACGATGAACTCCTATTCAGCCTTCAAAACCCTGCTCCTCAAGCCCCCTCCTCCTTTACATCCTCCTTTGGGTACCTACAAACATCTGGACCTGTTAACTCTGCTGAAACTTCTTCTTGAGGTAGCTGCTACACTGAGTACTTCCCATGCAGTCTTTCACAGAGCCTTCCCAAAGTCCCCACAAAGTCAGAACTACTAATGAGGAAACTGAGGCTCAGAGGGCCTAAGTCACTTCTGAGATCACATGTTCTTACTGATCCCAAACAAGTGTCTTGTCTACTTAGAACCCCAGATGGGGCCGACCTGTGGCTCACTCGGGAGAGCGTGGTGCAGATAACACCAAGGCCACAGGTTCGGATCCCATATAGGGATGGTTGGTTAGCTCACTGGGTGAGTATGGTGCTGATGACACCAAGTCAAGAATTAAGATGCCCTTACCGGTCATCTTTAAAAAAAAATAAAACAAAAGAACCCAGATGACCCAGCAGTGAAAACAGGACAGAAAGAAAACCCTTGGGGACCATGGAGGGACTGAGCAACTCCCAGCTGGAGATAGAACATTTAATCTGTATTTGTTCCCTCTCAAATTGCAAAAGATGCTCTTAACACAGTCCTTGAGTGACAAAACCTCCCCGTTTTAAAAAATGCTGCTCCTTCCTATGACCTCCTGACCCGCTATCCCAGTGAACTCTGCACCAGGTTATTACTATCATTTTGAATAACATCCTGGTTGAAGGATGAAGTGACCAAGATCCATGGCTTCACTTTAAAGATAGGGAAACTGAGGCACAGAGAGATAGCCTCATCTGCGACACCTCCAGGTCCTGGCTCAGCCACCAATGTGAGGCTGGTTAGTCCCTTCCTTTTGTGTTTCTTAAAACCATGTACACTAAGGGTTGGCCCGTGGCTCTCTTGGGAGAGTGTGGTGCTGATAACACCCAAGCCACAGGTACGGATCCCTATATAGGGATGGCCGGTTAGTTCACTTGGGAGAGCGTGGTGCTGACAGCACCAAGTCAAGGGTTGAGACCCCCTTAGCGGTCATCTTTAAAAAAAAAAAAAAAAAAAAAGTAAAGGGTTAAGATCCCCTTACCAGTCATCCTAAAAAACAAACAAACAAACAAACAAAAACCCACGTACACTTATTTCTATGTCTTCAGAACAGCCCCTGGGGCTAGGTGCCTGCTCTGTGACCTGGAACAGGATGTCTGTCCTCATGGCCTCAGGGTTGGCTATCTTGCCCCCAGCCTCACCACTGCCCATCTATGCCTCGGTTTCCCCTGTGGGCAGGGCCCGGAGTACCTGGGAGGTCCGTGTGTATTCCTCGTAGAGCTGGTCATACTCGCGGCTCTTGTCCTGGTACTGCTGGTGGTAGACCTTGAGTTGGGCACCCACTGCCTCCACACTGTCCTCCTTGACAATCTGGTCCTGGGGATATCCGGTGGACTCAGGGAAGTAATATGGCCTCTTTGGGCCCACCTGTGAAACTGAGGCCTGGGCCCAGTCCTGCCCTCCCCGCCTCCCACCCTGACACGGACCTGCTGGTACTTGGACACAGGGTAGAGGAGTCGCGTGTCCAGTTTGGCATTGTACTGGGCCAGCGACTCATGGCGGTAGTGCGTAATGAGGTCCACGACAGAGCAGAATGTGAGCGGCTCTGAGAAGCCATAGTGCCCATCGCGGTGGAAGACCTTGATCAGCTTGTTGTTCCCGCCTTTCCTGGGAATGGGGCAGGGGGAGGAGGTGTTGGTGCCCAGTGGGACCCCAAGCCTAACCCCTAGTTCCTTGGCCCTGACACCACACACATCCCACCCCTATGCACCCTCAGTCCTTTGAGCTCTGGGTCTCCATGACCTGTGACACCCAGGCATCCCTGAAGGGACAGGACCTCACCTGAGGGTCAGTGTGTATTCCCCCTGGATCTTGCTGGATGCATCTCGGACCAGGAAGGTACCATCAGGCGTGTCCCGGAGTTTCTCGTTCACTTCCTCCCTGTGGGGACACCCAGGATTAAAGCCACTCACCTGGAGACACTGACCACCACGTGGGACCTCCTTGGTCCCTGGCCCCGCCCCAGCAACCCTACCTGGAAATGTCCCCCCAGTACCACTCGGCATCCTGCAGGGAGGGTGGGCTCCCCCCATTGGCCAGGCCTGGGGGAACCGGCTTTGCCTTGGAGGGTTTAGGCGGCAGCGCTGGGGGGACAGGAAAACAAATGCACATTGAGCACTGACTGTATACTGTAACTGCTTCCCACTGCAAACTGCTGGTATTGGTAGGGCCCTGGAATCAGCATTCACGGTTCCCCAAAATAAGAAATAATGATAACACAAGGAGGGGTGTCACCTGGGGGTGCAACCTCCTGCTCTTCCAAATGCTCCTGAAGCAGCTTCTCCACCAACAGTGCTGGGAAGTCGGGGTTGGACTCCCTGCTGGGGGGAAGAGGACTGCAGTGAAGGCTGGGCAGGGCTTGTCTGTGCACGCGGGTGCACACGATTGCGCGTGTGCATATATGCAGGTACATGCAGGGAATAAGGGTGGATAACGTAGCAGCCGTGCAGCCCCTGTGGAGGTGTACGAGGTAGGTACACATAACTGCTCCGTACACGCTCATACAACGAGCAAACGAGAGTGGCACCTTTGGCGAGCCAGAAGTGAAGGTGCAGCCCCCACCCACACGCTTCCCCTCTGGGCTAGGTCCCCTCACCCTCTCTGTCCCAGGACCCCGCAGACCAGGTGCCCACCCCCGCTCTTCCCCGCCGCTTCCATCACGGTGGTCGGACTTCTTCCCCACCTCGACCCCGCCCCTCTAGTCAAACCCCGCCCCCTCTCGGGCCGAGGCCCCGCCCCTCACCCGTCGGGCACGCCCCCTGGAGGTGGTGGCAGTGGCAAGAGCGGCGGCGACGCACGCAGCAGCAGCGGCCCGAAGGTGGCGCCCAGGACACGGGCCGCGGGGCCCGGGGCAGGGGCGCGGCGGGCC
>NW_007727501.1:21376-27692 GCF_000696425.1 Galeopterus variegatus
GGGCGGGGTGAGCCGGGACTCTGCTCGCCCGCGGCAGCCCCCTCCCCGCCCCGGGATCCCAGCCAAACTTACCCCACAGCGCCCGGCGTGCCTCGGCTGCAGCCTCGGGTGTCACAAGGGGTGAGGGCAGGGCCAGCAGGAAGCCTTTAATGCCGTCCGACAGGGCTGCCGCGTCCCACTGATCCACGTCGCTCAGGGACCAGTCTGCGGGTGCAAGGGGGTCATGTCCGGCTGCTGTGTACTGTGGTCCCCGCCGGGCTATCCGAGGCCGGCTCCTCTCCCACCTCTGCGCGTCGAGGCTCCCCCTCACCTGTGCGTGGGGCGGGCAGCTCCGGCCTGTAGTGGGATTCGCAATCCAGCCCTGGAGGGTAAAGGGTTGGCGGAGGTAAGTTCTCAAACGCCATTCGACCCCCCGGGATGGCTACTCAACCCCTGAAGTCTCGCTTTGCAGCCCAGAGATAAGAGCAGGGGGAGGGGAGAGAAATCTTGGCAGTGTCCACCCTCCCAGCTCCCTTGGGAGTCACGCCTTCCCTATGCAGCATGGAGGCCCAGGGCATCTGGCTCAGCCGCGTCCCATGCAGAGTGAACCCGGCAGCCCTGTGAGGGGATGGGTCTCCCCTCACCAGAGGTAGCAAGCAGAATCCAGGGGGAGCAGCCAGGCTGAAGCTTACCTGTCCGCTCAGTGGCTTCCACGAGCTTCACCAGAAGTGGGGGTGCTACGTCAGGTGGGGAGAACTGTTCGGGCAGGTCAGGGAGTGTACAGCCTGGCAACAGGGGACAGCATATTGGTGGGGTCCCTGGAAGGACCCCAGCCCCTCTCTGCCTTCAGCTGAACCTGAGATTGGGTGGCTTCAGGCAGGATCCAGCTCAGGCAAGCACCTGGCATCTGGACCACCATCCTGGGCTGGAGGAACTGGGAGGGCCAAATTGATGGGAAATGACTTTTGGGGTTAAAATATCAAGAGTTCACACAATTTCAGAGGCCAGGTGTAGGTAGTGGGTTCAATAGTGTCCCCGCAAAAGATATGTCTAAATTTTAACCCCTGGTCCCTGTGATTGTGACCTTATTTGGAAATAAGGTCTTTGCAGATGTAATTAAGGTAAGATTTCTAGATGAGATCACCCTGGATTTAGGGTGGGCCATAAATCCAATGACTGGTATCTTCATAAGAAAAGGCCAGGTGAAGACAGAGCAGAGATCGGCGTAATCTGTCTACAAACCAAGGAACGCCTGCAGACACCAGAAGCTGGAAGATGCAGGAACAATTCACCCCCTGTGACATCATAGGGGACATGGCTCTGATTTTGCACTCCTGGCCTCCAGAAACCTGAGAGAATAAATTTCTGTTGTTTGAAGGCCGCCCAGTTTGTGGCAATTCATTTTGGCAACCACTGAACTCACACAGCAGGTTTCCAGCTCTGCCATATTCTGCTGTGCAACCTTGGGCCTCAGTTTCTAAAACTGAAAAATGGGCTGGCGGCATCCTCTCTCCCTTCTTGATGCAAACAAAAATGTGGTTGAAAAGGAATAAAAGAAAAATATCCCTTTCTGGGTTTGAAGAGCTTATTCCAAGGACCTTTCCTTATTTTCTAAGTCATTTTGCTTCTAAAAAATTACTTCCCCCTTTTAAAAATGGTGAAACCGCTCCCAGTGGGCACCAGGGACCTCCTGGGCCCAGTCCCCCCCCCCCCACAGCCCTGCGTTTCCAGCTCCACAAGGCTCTTTGTGTGCAGGCGTCCTCGCCTCAGCAGCGCTCTGACTGCGTCGCCACCATTTGATGCGCTCTGGCCCTCGGCAGGGACGCCCTGGCACACGGCAGCGGCAAGCCGGGGCCTGCGGAGCCTCCCTGAGTGATGGGCCAGGTGGCACCTTGAGCCGGAGAATGGCCCAGCTGCAGAAAAAAGGCTAGAGCAAAACAACAGCAAAAAAGCCAGGCCTAGCTGGTTAGCTTAGACAGGTACAGTGCGATGTTATAACACCAGGGTTGGGGGTTTGGATCCCCGTACCGACCAGCCACCAAAAAAAAAAAAAAAAAAAGAGAGAAGAGAAGGGGGGCGACATTCTGTGGGGGGGGGGGCCGGGGTTCTGAAAACTCAACTCTGAAACTTGCCTGTGACCATTTTGCAAAATGGTCACAGGCAAGTTTCAGAGTTGGGTTTTCCAAACCCCCGCCCCCCCCCCCCCCAAAAAAAAAAAAAAAGAGAGAAGAGAAGGTGGGCGACATTCTGACTGGTGGGAGGCCGTGGTTCTGAAAACTCAACTCTGAAACTTGCCTGTGACCATTTTGCAAAATGGGGAGGGAAGTCCTGTCAGAACAGGCATCACCCATTTTACAGAGGAGGGACTTTGGCTCAGAGAGAGAGCAACCTCCCCGTGGGTGCACAGCCTAGTGGGGGTGCAGGCACTTTGGGGCTCAGCCCCCTGCCTGGGGCTGAACGGAGGAAATACAGGCAGCCTCAACATATTCCCAGGGGTGCCAGCATCCTGGAGTGGCATAGGAATCAACCCTGCCATTTCCAGATGGGGAAACTGAGGCCAGGAGAGGACAAGTCCCGGCTGAGATCACATAGCTCTGGAGGATCTGGAGGGTGGGGTGGGTCAGCTGCCCCACATGGGGATGTGTGTGGTGGCTGGACTGAGACCAGGCAGAGGAGGGTGGTGGCTGTTACCAGGGAGAGAGGCAAATTCTGGCTGGGAGCCCGGGATGGGGCCGCCTCCTGTTCCTCCAGGCCGAGGCGGGACCAGGCCTGGTCCCTGGAGACGCCAGATGCTGTGAGGCCAGAGCCAGCACATACCGCCCCAGCGCCTCTATTCCACCCCATGCTGTGGGACTCTGGCCTGACCCTTTCTGGCAAGTGCTCTTCTGGCACAAAGCAGGGCACCTCCCAGGGACTTGGCCTCACTGGGTGACCAACCCCCAAAGGAGTTTGAGCCCTTGCACTTGGTCTTCCAGTCTGTACTCACAGCTTCACTGGGCTGCTGGGAAGGTCAATCAGACCACGCTGGGCACCTGGTACACTTCAGTCTCCTCCCCTCATCCTGAGCCTCAGTTTCCCTGGCTGGAACCCACATCCCCTGCCCAGCATATGGCAATTTCAGCGTATGCTCAGTGCCCCCGACTCTCCACTCCCAGCACTCCCCTAGGAAGCGAAGATGGCCAAGGTCTTTGAAGAGGGGTGTGGGGTCTTCACATCCCCCTGTGCTGCATGGCTTTGACTGAGCAGCCCACCCTCTCTGGGCTTTGTAGCCCCCTTCATTTTGGAAACTGGGTAAAACCAGGGGAACACGGGTGTTCTTTGAGGGACCCCATTCTGTAAACTGTAAGATGAAGCCAGAATGAGCCTCTGAATCCTACTGATCACTCTCTACTGTCCTCAAACTTAACCCCACTATATCCCTGAGGCCCAGCCCCTGTCACCCTTCCCTTCCTCACTCCACCTGTCACCGCCTAATCACATTCTCATCAGTTCCTGAAGCAGAAACCCCAGGAAGGTAGGGCTAGGTCTTGTGTCTACTGCTGAGCCCAGCCCTTCACAGTAGTGAGGTCAATGCTGGTCAAGTGACCGAATGTCCTTACTCCTCCTACCCTGAGAGAGGCCCCATTGCCTCACTGGAGAAGAGACCAAGGGTCTGAAGGGACCCACCTCCCCTTTACAGGGCCTTTGCCTGCTGCTCACCTGGCTCGGGGGGCCCATCGCGGGGCCTGGCAGGCAATGGGCGGGGGCCTCGTGGGCGGGGGCCAGGCCGGGCCAGGGCCACAGGCCCCAGGAACTCCACGTAGGTGCCAGGAAAGTCACCTCGCTGCCGTGTGCGCTCATTGAAGCCGGGCATCCAGCCCACGTTCTGCGGGCAGCGCTCTCCGCCCTCTGCCACACCCAGCGCCTGCAGGGCTGCCCGGCTCACCACCAGCACGTCGCCGGGCAGCAGCTCCAGGTCCTCCGGCCGCTCCCGGTGGAACGGGTACAGTGCACGGTACTGGAAGCCCTCCACACCCGCCATGGCTGGATGGGGCAAAGTCTAGGTGGTCAGGCAGCTGCCTGGGGCTCCACTGGCCCCATTGGCTGGGGCAGGGGCTGGGGGGTCCGCTGGGTTGGCTTGGGGGACTTGGACCTCTATTGCCAGCAGAAGTCACAGGTGACTATCGAGGCCACTCATGCCTCGCTTCCCACCATTATTCCACAACCCTGACAAGGGCCACTCATCTCTGTCTACCATTTGTCAACTGGTGGGAGGGTTTTGGTGGCGTGGTCTCAGGTCACTCAGCCACTAAGTCTCCCATCGGTCGGTAGGGTTGGGACAGGTCTCTCACTTTCTTCCATGGGAGGCCATTGGCACCCGAGGCTGGTGGCTCTTCTGGCCGTGCCAGATTAGGGAGCCTAGGGTGCAGGCTGCCACCATGCTCAGCTGAGGATGCCAACCTGGGGGAAGGGGAAGGCCAGTGTTAGCCAGGTTGACACCTCACACCCCCAACACACAGATGGCTCAAACCCCCTGTATTAGAATTCCCTGAATCACTGGGTGACCTTGAGGCTAGTCTCTGCCCCTCTCTTGGCCTCAGTTTTTCCATCTGTAAAATGGGTGCACTAATAGCCCTCCCTTGGGGTTGTTGGGTGCAGAACTCCCAAGAACCTGCCCCGAGCATATTGCAAGCTCTGTGAACAAGCTCATCACTCCTGTTAGAGATGGGGAAAATGAGGCTCAGAGCAGGGAGGTCTTTGTAGGGACACTCAAAGGCCTGGGAAGAGCTAGGACTCAAACGCAGATGAGCCCAACTCCAAGGCCCAGATGGATGAGACAGCCACGTGACCAGACAGTTATACCCAGAGTGCAAGGGTGAAATGAGGGATACTGGGGATGCTTCAGGAGCCCAAAGGAGGGAATGGGCCAGCTGAGCTGGGAAGGAGGCAGCAGAGGGAGCGAAGGGGTAGGGGAGGAGGTCCAGGGAGAGGCCCCGGCACAAGTAAAGGCCCAGAGGTGAGTCCAAGCAAAAGGGCCTCCAGTCTCTGCAGGGAAGGAGCAAACAGGGGGGTGGGGAGGGTCTCCAGCCTGGCTCAGTCTGGGGCCCACGATACGTATAAAATGTGGAGGGAAAGATGTCGGGAAAAGCCAGAAGGTACCTTAGCCCCGGGGTAGGACAGGGAGCCAGGAGAGGGCAGATGGGAGGAAGGCACTGCAGCTGCCAAGGCACAGGGCACTGATCACCCCCCAGGAGCCCCAGCCTAGGGGAGGCAGAGGCGGGCATGGATACATTCCCAGTCCCAGCCCTGCAGGTTCAGTCCTCCTGTGCGGGACGGAGCTGGGTGCCGGGTGGGCACTTCTAGAGAATGGGACCTCACAGAGGATAGGAGGGTGTGCTGGGCAGAAGGAACAGTACATGCAGAGGCTTGGCAGCAGGAAGTTGCTTACGAAGAGTTCAGGAAGGCCATGCGAAAGTCACCATCCACGAAGGGGCTCGACTACCCGGGAGAGGGTCTGGGCTTTATGCCCAGGCCACGGGGAGCCCCAGGAGGTGTCCAAGCAGGGAGCAGGGGCTCCACATTCCCGGTAGCCCCAACTTACCCACTTCCCAGCCTCTATGACCTCCATTCTACAGGTGGGGAAACTGAGGCTCAGAGAGACGTCCAGGAAATTGCCTGGATCCACCTGCCGCCCTCGCCCCCCGGCATGCACACGTTTGCACACGCCCGGGTGTGCACGCCCGGGAAGCAGTACTCTCCCAAGTGCAGGAGGCGGGAGGGGCGGGGCGGGCCCGGCTGGGGGCTTCGCGGTGGACGCAGGGCCTGCGCACTCACGCAGACGCACACTCGGGCCTGCGTGGACCCCGCAGCCTAGGCTGGGGACCGGAAGTGGGGTCGACCCCTGACCCTCCCGCACCCCGCTATGCACCACACGATGCCTGGGCGCCGCTCACTGCTGATCGACGCCCCATTCGAGGCCGGGCCTCCTTCCTGCATGCGGGGCCGCAGCTCCAGCCCCGCATCTCCTCCGGGCGGGCCCCCCATTCCGCCCCGACAGTCCCGGGCAGGCTGCACCGTTGCCGAGTCGAGCCCGAGGCCTCCCGGTCCCTGCGGTCCCCCAGTTCCCGCGGGGCCCGATGCAGCCCGGACCTCGCGGTCTGGTGCCCACCGGGGCTCTGCCTGGACGCCCCGTACGACAGAGTACCCCCAGCCCCTCCTACCACGACGGCCGTCCGGATTCACCTGGTCGCGGCCGCCGCCGCGGCCGCCGTCACGCCGAATTGAGCCCGCCCCGTGGATCCACTGCGGCCGCCGTCGCCGCAGCCGCGGGTTCCCCGCCCCCGCCGCCGCTGCCGCC
>NW_007727501.1:27969-36176 GCF_000696425.1 Galeopterus variegatus
GCTGCCGCCGCGGTTCCGAAGGACTCGGACCGCCCCCGGCGGAAATGCCCGAGCGTATTCGGACCAGTGGGTGCCCCGAGGCCGAGGCGGAGCCTGGGGATGCCCGAGTGATTCCGGAAAGAGCCGAACGTACTCCCGCCGCACTGGCGTGGGGTCGGGGGTAGCGCGCCCCCGAGACAGCCGAACGCTGTCGGGCTGCGCTAGCGATCCGAGGCTGGGCTCGGCGGGACTGGCGGAGGCGAGGTGGAGCCCCGAGACCGCGGAGTCTCTGGAAAGAGCCGAGCGTGCTCAGTCCCAAATGCAGAGCCTGGGAGTTTAGACCCGGAGGCGGCCGCCGGCTTCCGGACGGGTCTAGAAGGGAGGGTGAGGCCGCCTCAAGCTAAGGCGACAGGATGGCAGCAGAGGAGGGAAGGCGCTCGCCACCGAAGGCTAAGTTTTAGGAGACAGCAGAGCAAGCTGCGGTCCAAGAAAGAGCCGGGGTTGAAGGCGTTCCCATGGCAACCCAGAGCGTCCGGAAACAGCCGAGGACGCTCGGAGTCCGGGGCGTGGCCAAGAGTGCCCCTGAACCTGCCCAGAGCTCCGGAAGTCGCCTATTGCGGGTGGCTGGGCCGGCTTTGGGTAGGGGGACAAATTGTATGGCACAGCCCAAGCAAAAACCAGGTTGGAAGGGAACGAAGATGATTTATTTACTTTATTAACATAGCTCAGGGCCCCAGACGGGCGTCTGTATGAAGCTTTTAAGGGCAGAGCTCTTGATGGGATGCTCGCAGGGAGAGGGCAGCAGAGAGCTGGGACCAGAAAATCCATCGGGAGAACCTCAATGGCAAACTCCCATTTAGCCTCAAAACCCACTTGAAGTCACTTTAAGCCACCAGGCTGTTTTCACCCCACTCCCTTCCCCCCATTCATTTACCCCTTTCCCAACCCCTCACAAATCCAGACACACTGGACCTCCTCTTTGTAAAGGTGAGCTTTTATTCACCACCAGCTCCAGGATGGAAGAAGGGCGCAAGTCATGCACAGCCTTGGTCTACCCTCCCACACCAGGCAGTGCTGGGTGGGGGGCTCAGGGAGGGATGCGGAGTGGGCTGCAGCGCCTGGAAAGCTCCCTCTCCAAGTGGGGCACATCAATCTCACCAGCCACCTCCAAGACGCCCAGCGGATCACACAGCATCCTGGGGGAAGAGCTGGGCTGGAGTCTGCTGTATCTGACACCAGACCCTCCATTCAGTCTCCCTTAATGAGAATGTCCACAGCAGGGCCTGGCTGGTGCTCCCTTCTGCCATGTTTCTCGCTGGGTGACTGTGGGACAAGTCTCTGCCCCTCGCTGGGCTTCAGCTGCTTTGTTGGTAAAATGCAGACGATGATGCCACCTCCAGCCTTCTGAAGATTGGCCGAGGGAGAAGCCACAAGTAAAAGCGCTTGGCACACAGTAGGTGCTTAGTAAAGAGTCATCGGGATTAGTCTCGTAAACACAAGGAAACTGAGGCACAGAGTGGGAAAGCCATTTTCCCAGAGCCACACAGTGAAGCTGAAAATCAAACTTCGGGCCTTGCTGTCCCCCAAGTGGGTTTCCTCACTTGAACTTCATCCCAGGGAGGCTCTGAAACATCGAGGGAACCCCTGAAGGTGTTGCAGACACATCATGGTCAAGGGCTCACTCCTGTGGGCCTCAAACGTGGAACCTTGTTGAGGATGGACACTCTCTTGCCTAGGCAGTGACTGGCAAGGCCTGTGCCTCTCAGGGCATCAGTGCACCCCTGTGGAGGGGGCGACCCCTCTGCCTAGATCTGGTGAACACCTATTCAGCCATGAAAACCCCAGCTCCCATACCCCCTGCTCCAGGCTGAAGCCAGCAGGACTGAATGCAGACTCTAGCAAGGACGGCCTGGGGATGGCAGCTATGACAGTGGGAAGTGGCCTTCAGAATCCGGTCCATCATGGCGATTAGGTTTTGTGGGGGAGGGGAATCATTTATGGACTCTCCAAGTCATATCCAAACTGGGTCCCCACAGGTGAGCTCTGCTGGGTTCCCTCAAACCAGTGGATCTTCAGTTGGGATTAGATCAGGTAACACAAAAAAAACTTGAAAAGTAGAAAAAAACTAGAAAACACAAACACAGATCACTTGTCCAAAGTGCTTCCTTCTCAGCCCAGAGGGCAGGGTCTGCAAGTGGTGGCCCAGGTGCCTGGGGGAAGACCTGGCAGCCGCCTTCACAGGAGCAGCTCAGTCTGACCACCGCTTATATAAAGTAATAAATTAATTGTAGGGATTTGCTGCTATTTACAACGCTACCCTTGTCCCCCATTCCTGCCCCTATGACCTTTGATCGACAGCAGAACACGAGGGAGGCCCTGTCTCCACCTTCCAGCAAGGACCGAGATAACTTCTTGCCTTCCAGGTGTCATTGGCTGGTGGCTCAGTCTCCATCCAGGCATGACTTTATGGTAAAAACATTGCACAAAAAACACGTGACTTTGAGGCCAGGGAGAGATCAGATGAGGGGATCAGTCTTTTCCAGCAGGTCCGAGGGCTCCTGGGATGGTTTCGGCGCCCTCCACAGCGATCTGTGGCACTGATGTGGGTGGCCCAGTGCCCTCCTCAGGTGGTTCATCGAAGCTCACCTCCTGCACGGCCTCCTGCTTCTTGAAGGAGTCTCGGCGCTCAGACAGGTGTAATCGCCGCATGACAACCAGCTCGGAGTCTGGCCCACGGCTGCGGCGCCCTGGCTCCCCGTCCAACCGCTCACCTGTGCCCAGCTTGTCAGCTGACTGGCCTCGGCGCAGCCGTGGTGATCGGGTGGCTGTGGGTGGGTGCCCAGGCAAGGGCGAGGGTGAGCGGGGTGGCGGTGCAGGCACTGGAGGGCAGGCCAGTGGGGAGGGTGGGATACTGCTGGTGGACTTGCGGCGGCCGGCCTTGGGGCGGGGTGGCCCAAGCTTGGCAGCCAGGCCATGCAGGGAGCTGGGGCGTGTATGGCCAGCGGCGGCCGGAGAGGCAGGGCTGCTGGAACTCGGGGATGCACTGGGTGGGGATGCGGTGTCTGTGGGTGACAGGCATGGGTCAGGGCCACTGGCTTCAATGGCGGGCCCTGGGACTGACTGAACCTGCCAAAGCCCACATCCTTCCCTGTGGCCACCCATCATGCCTGGCTTTTTTGCCTCCCACATAGGGCTGTGCCCTTGGCCTAGATCTGGTGAACTCCTACCCATCCATCAAAGCCCCAGCTCCCATACACCCTCCTCCAGGAAGCCTCCCCTGCCTCCCCTGTGGGTTGCCCCAGCCTGTTCCTCCCTCCAGCCTCACCCTAACCCAGTATGGCTGGGGGTGTCTGCGTCTGGCTGTCAAAGACTGCGGGCCCTCAGGGTTAGGACAAGTCACCATCCTCTCCTGCCTCAGAGTGATCTTTCCAACACTCAGACCATGCCCTCTCCAGCTCACAAACCCTCCATGGCTCCCTACTGCCCCCTAATTTAAGCCCAGCTCTTCATCCTGATCCATTCTTCAACCCCACCTCTGCCCTCCCCCAGCCTCTCCTCAGCTTTCACATCTCTCCTGTCTCATGATGTTATCTCTGCTGGGCACACCCTCCTCCACCCCCTGCACCTGTCTGACCACCCCCAGGTTGCCTTTTAGACTCCAGGAGGCTAAGGCCCTTCCAGTCATCTTTTTTTCTACATCATCCCATCCTCCAAACTCCGCTCTCTCCCTCCTGGGGGCCGACCAGCCCTTATTCCCAGGGTGGCCCGGGGTGTGCACCTACCTGCTGGGGTGTCAGGGGCTGGGCTGCGGCAGGGCGTGGTGGGGCTGGGGGATAGGCTGTGGGTGGGTGAGCCGGGGAGGCTTTCACTGGAGGACAGCGAGTGGTGGAGGCCGGAGGAGAAGCTGCGGCTGGTGTGCAGCACAGAGGACTGCTTTGAGATCTTCTTGAAGAGGGACTTCCGCCTGGGGTGAGAAAACCGGAGGCTTAGAACCTGCCCGGCACCACCCCGCCCACGCCAGCTGGTGCACCACTCACCGGTCCTGGGTCTCCCGCCGGCGGCTGCGCTTGCTCCTGCGAGCCATGCGGCCCTTGGCCATGTTCTTCCGGGCAGGGCCCACCTTGATGGACGTGTTCTCCAGGGCTGTGGTCCGCAGTGATATCTTGTTGCCGCTCTGGGGGAGGGATTGCAAGGGATCGCCTGTATGCCTCCTGCCGGACCCTCAAGCTGCCGGTGGCTGCTATGGCTCTTTAGCCACCAGTTGGCATCTACCATGCCACGGCCCAGTTATCTATCCAACCATGACTCACCCACATGTACCCAGTTAGATGACCACCCATGAGCACCATCCATCCTCCAGAGATCCTTCACCCAATGATCAACACCCATCAGGTCCCCTCCAGCTCTCTGCCTTCCCTGGGACCTGACTGTCCATCCCCTGACACTGTTAGCAACTTTCATCTACCCCAAATCTCCCCTTCCTCACCTAATGGCCCCCCACCCCGTGGGCCAAAGACACATGCCAGCCCTTGTCCATCCATCTACCCAAGGAGCCCTCCCTGCGCCCACCTGCAGTCCTGGGAGCTTCCAACAGGCCCTGCCTCCTTCCCTGAGCCCATCGCCCACCCCCAGGCCCAGCCCCAGGACCCCTGGTCTGGGGGAGGCAAAGATGGTGCAGATACCCCAGCCGCATGAGGTCAGGGTGGGCTAAAGCTTTGAGGGTGCCCAGGGGCAGGGAGCCCGGAGGAGGAGCTCTGAGGGGTGGCGTTAGAGGGCTGAAGAAGGAAGCCTATTGTGGACAGAGGGAATGGTGACTCCAGGCTTAGAGTTGATGAGTGTGAAGTAGTGTGGCTGAAGCAGAGGAACCACGGGGAACCAGGAGCTGAGGCTGAGGAGGGGCTGGGGGTCGTGGGGACCCCTGGGGTAGGCAGTGGGGGGTACCGCACCTTTAGCAGCAACTCAACGACATCCATGTGCACCAGTCCAAGTACCGACTCCCCGTTGATGTGGGTGATGAGGTCCCCGGCTCGCAGGCCAGCCTCCTGGGCGGGGCTTCCCTCCTCCACGCTCTGGGGGTGGGTGTGGGGGGACGGTGAGGTCAGTGGCCCGGGCCCCACATCTGGAGATCCCTGGCCCCACTCGCTCAGCTGAGCCACTTGTGCTGCCTCAGTTTCCCTGAACTTGGGGGCGGTTCAGGGACCGACTAGTTCCCCTGATGGGGGACTGATGCCCCTGGGTGGGGGGGTGGCAGTGACAGACAACATACCCACTGTGCCCCGCGTGGTGCCAGGGGCTTAATGCCCACTCAGGGTCTCTGTCCCTTGTCCATCCCTGTCTCTCGTCGGACCTCCTCCCTCACAACCGATAGGGATGGAGAAGAACCAGGTAGGACCAGTCCCCACCTGCCTGCCGCCAAGCCCCCAAATGCAGCTCTGAGAAGGAAGGGACTTGCTTGGACAGAGCCAGAGTTGACCCCAGACCCCCATGGCTCCAACTCTTCCAGAGTGCTCCCTGCATCCTCCTGGGTGGCTCGACTCACCCAGACGACGTGGTGCACAGTGTAGACGTCGCTGTCTCCCATGTAGACGCGGATTGCCCGCAGGCTGAAGCCGTACTTCTTGCCTGAGCTGTGGATGACAATGGGGGGCCGCAGGCTGCTGCACACAGGGGACGGGTCTCGGCTCGGCGAGGAGTCACGGGACGACGGGTTCGAGGATAGCGAGCGTGGGGACAGGGGGCTCATGAGGGGGCCCCCGCTGCCGTCATCTGCAGGGGGTCAGGGAGGGGGTCACTCCCTTGTGGGGTCCCCCAAGGGACCCTCTGCCCTCCCGCCACCATGACCATTCTGGCTGCTTTGCCTGCCCCAGGCATGGCCTTCCTGCCAGCAGTGCCCTCCATTGGGAACGCTGTTTCCCCAGCTCTCCCTGTGTCCGGCTCCTTCCCCTCTCTTGGGGCTCAACCCCAAGTCACCAACTCAGGAAGGCACTTCCCTCCCCAGCTCCCGACCCCACGGTCTATTGGGAACGCTGTTTCCCCAGCTCTCCCTGTGTCCGGCTCCTTCCCCTCTCTTGGAGCTCAACCCCAAGTCACCAACTCAGGAAGGCACTTCCCTCCCCAGCTCCCGACCCCACGGTCAGAGCAGTCCCCACACCATCGCTTAAAATGGATGTACACGGAGAAGAGACTGGGCCTCGGGCATTACCTGCCGTGATGATGAGGGACAGGGCAGAGACGGAGGCTGACTTGGGTACACGGCTCCCGCCACCACCACCACTGCTAGAGGAGGCCCTGGGCTTCTCAGGGGCTACGTCTCTTGGGCCCCCAAGGTGGCGGCCACGGCCAGCATCCAGGGGCCGAGGTGTGGAGTGTCGGGCGCCAATGCTGTTACTTCGGAGGCGGGCGTGGCTGAGGGCAGCTGTGTCGGCTAAGGGGTCAGCGGGTTCAGCCTGGCGTCCCTCCATCTCACACTTCACCCCTCCACCCTCGGGACGCCTAAGGCCCTTGCTCCCTGGTCAGCATGTACACAGTCCAGCTCTGGACCTTTTCCTGCAGTCCCCTCCTCGGCTCACCCTTCCCGAATCGTTCTCCATGGAGAGCTCCACTCTTCAAGCCCCCTCCTCCAGGAAGCCTCCCCTCACACCCAATCAAATCCCTAGATCCCCAGCCTCCTCTCTTCCTCTAGTCCCATCCTGACCCTAGGAAGCTGGGCATGTTGTCCCTAGACTGGGGGCTCCTAGGGGCCTGAGGCCTCTCCTATCTTAAAGCTTTTGTTAGCTCTGGAAAAACTCCTATGCACACTTGAAAACCCATCTCACATAGCCCCTCCTCTGGGAAACTTTCCGTGACACTCTCATCCTGGACGCCACCTACCAGAAAGGCTCGAGGGCTTGGGCATCACTGGTGTGGCCACTGGGGGTGGGTCAGGCTCCCCTAGAATGAAGACAGGCCTCTTAGGGCCAACAGGGGCTGGGCCTGCCCCCTCATCCTCTGATGAGAAGGCAAACTTGGGCATCGTGTCCAGGCTGACGTTGCTCAAGAGAGACGGGCTGGGGCCCCGCTCAGGCTGGGATGAAGATGAGTGACAGGAAGAACCAGAGGATGTCCAGGACCTTAGCCTGCACGGAGGAAGAGCCCGTGTCACCCTTGTCAGGTGCTTGCACCCCAAGATACCCAGTTGCCCCTTGTGGCCACATCCGAACTCTCAGTCTGGAGTCAGGGGCTGTAATTTGCAAATACAGGGTGTGTTCCCTCTGTCTGAACCGTCCTGTGTCTGCCTGAACAACTCCTACGCAACTTTTTTTTTTTGGCGGCTGGCCCGTACAGGGATTGAACTGGGCCTTGGTGTTACCAGTACCATACTCTAACCAACTGAGCTAACTCACTAGCCTATTCCACTTTCAAACCCAGCTTCCAAAGCCCATCCTGTAGCAGACATGGATTGTTTCTGTTGGGTCTGGACCTTGAAGAATGAACAGGAGTTTGTCAGCAAAGGACATTCTGGAGAGAATAGCACAAGCAAAAGCCCAGCAGGGAGATGGAATACAGCTGCTTTATGTCGGGCATGGTTAGGAATGTGATTCCAAAGGGAGCAAGGGGGTCAGGGGCCTGACAGCCTGGCAGATACATTTGACCCTTTTCTACTGGGCTACTGGGAAGCTCCATCGATATCAGATTTTGTGTCTCCACCTCTCCATCTCTCAGCAGACTTAGAAATTGGATCTGCTTACACTCCCTGCCCACCTACCGGATCTCGGTGCTCATTCGGCGGCCACACTCTCCCTCACTGCTGCGCTCCCACCCTTCCTCCCGGTCCTCACTGAAGCTCCTTTCTGCGAAGGTAGGGGTGGTCTGGACGGCCAGAAACTCAGAGCTGCTGTAGACCTGGGAGTCAATAAAAAATAACAGTAACAACGGTGGCAGCAGCTGCACCAGGCTGGAGAGCTGATTTAGTTGAGCGCTTCCTATGTGCCAGATGCTTCCATATCAGTCACTTTCTTTAACTCTCACTTTAAAGAGAACAGAGTCTTTAGCCCACTGTACAAATGAACAAACTGAGACTCAGAGGGGCTTGACTACCAAGGAGGGCCACAGCTGGGGTTTCCACTGATGGCTAGAAAGTCCTGTCTGGGGCCCAGGTCTAAAGCAGTGTGGAAGGTTTTTCTGTTTGTTTGTTTGTTTTTTAAAAAAATGACTGATAAGGGGATCTGAACTGTTTTTTTTTTTTTTTT
>NW_007727501.1:37075-51085 GCF_000696425.1 Galeopterus variegatus
TGAGCCACGGGCCGGCCCTAGGGGATCTTAACCCTTGACTTGGTGGTGTCAGCACCTCGCTCTCCAAAGTGAGCTAAACGGCCATCCCTATATAGGGATCCGAACCTGTGGCCTTGGTGTTATTAGCACCGCACTCTCCCGAGTGAGCCACGGGCCGGCCCTAGGGGATCTTAACCCTTGACTTGGTGGTGTCAGCACCACGCTCTCCAAAGTGAGCTAAACGGCCATCCCTATATAGGGATCCGAACCTTTGGCCTTGTTGTTATCAGCACCGCACTCTCCCAAGTGAGCCACGGGCTTGCCCTAGGTTTTTTGATCAAATTATAAACAAAGAAAGGAATTTAAGTTCAGCTTGTGAAACTATAAAACACCACCCAGCATAGCAGCTGTATTAAGTGTCACAAGGTGGAAACTGCCCAAATGGCCACCAAAGGATAAATGGATAGACACACAAACATCTTGAATATTTCCTGAGCACTGGCTGCGTCCTGGGCCCAGAGCTCACCTTACTGAACCGGTGGGAGCAGGACGAGAACTGGGGGATCTCTGTGGAAGACTCCTCATCGTTGGTCTCATCGTCCTCAGAGCCTAGGTGGTGGTAGCGTTCCGAACGTGCTGTGGGAGAGAGAGGTCTGTGTGGCCCACCTGACACCAACAGGTGACCTCAGGGGCTGTGTGGTGATGCAGGAAGGGTGTGTCAGGCTGGATGGGGACACCGCCCACGGCAAAGGCCCCAAAGTGGGACCAGGTGACCACCTGGCCAAAGAGCTCCTCAGGGGTATCTCCGAAGAAAGGCACGCAGCCCACCAGGAACTCATAGAGGACGACGCCCATGGCCCACCAGTCGACCGGCTTCCCGTAGCCCTGGCGGAAGATCACCTCCGGGGCGATATACTCAGGTGTCCCGCACACCTGGGCCAGGCAGAAGAGGGAAACTGAGGCCAGCCCCCAGCCTGGGAGAGACCCCAGGAGAGACGGGGAGGCTGCCGCCACTCTGGGAATAGGGGTGGGTGGAATTATGGAGGGACAGTTTTTGTTCTCCCTTTGCTGCAAAGTCTCTACACATCTCAGGAAGGGAGCCAGCCCCACACCCAGGCCCACCCAACCTGCCCGCCTACCCACCTGCTTGTCCACAAACTCCCTGGCGTCCTTTTCGATGTGGCCTTCGTAGAGGTTGGTGGCCATGCTCATGAGTCCGATCTTGGACAGGCCGAAGTCGGTCAGCTTGATGTGGCCGAGGGAGGTGATGAGCAGGCTGTGGGCAGGCAGGTGGCATGCTCAGGGCTGGGGCTGAGGTCCCTGGCTGCTCGCACCGCCCAGAACTTGGCCCTAGAGCTTGGCCAAGGCCTGACTCTCTCCAGAGAAGATCGGAAAGCACTTCCTATGTGCAGCCACGTTATTGAAAGAGCCACGGTGTCTTAGCAGTATTACAAAGCAGACATCTCTGTGCATCCACTGGGTGCATTTGGTGTTGCTATTGAGCACCTACTGTATACTCCATTGTTCAAAGATAAACTTTCTGAGAACCACGGTGTCTACCCACTGAGTGTTAAAACATCTCACAACACCAGCTGGTTGCATCTACAGTATATTTTTGTATAAATATTGTTATCTTAACAAACTAAACACTTTGCAAGCCCCTACTGTTTACATCCCCTTGTGGAAAAATGAACACATCTTGAGCACCTGCTGTATAAAGGAATATTTCTGTGCACCTGGTGAATGCACTCACTTTTTGAAAACCTGTGCATGTGCCACATATGTCTGTGTTTAAGTTTTCCTGTGAACTTAAGTACTGTATTTAAATGTTTTGTTAAAGATAGAATCATATGCACCAGCTTTATAAAGTCACATTTTATGCAACTCCTAGGTATATCTGCCACTTAAAAATAAATTTCTGGAAAACTCATGTCATATATCCATTGTGTAATGAACCATTTATTTGGTACCTACTGTGTACCCTAGCCCTATTAAAAAAAAATTCTGTGCATCTACTGTGTGCATCCACTATTTTTTTTTTTTTTAAGGAATGATTCTTGAGCAACTACAGCGTACACAGTTTGTGGGAAAGACACTTTGGTGCAGCCAACACCTCCCAAAACCAAGTCCTGGGGCCATCCATTAAGAGAAGTAATGTTCCCTGAACTCCTGTTGGCATGTCTACTTTCTAGAAAACATTTGTTTCTTGAACACGGACTACATCTCCTTTTTTTTTTTTTTTTTTAAAGATGACCGGTAAGGGGATCTTAACCCTTGACTTGGTGTTGTCAGCACCACGCTCAGCCAGTGAGCAAACTGGCCATCCATATATGGGATCCGAACCCGTGGCCTTGGTGTTATCAGCACCACACTCTCCCGAGTGAGCCACGGGCCGGCCCTACATCTCCTTTTAAAATTATTTTTTCCTTCTTACAAATGAAATGATATGATGCCTGGGATTTGCTTCAAATCATCCAGTGGGGAGAGAGGTACCAACGGGGCGAGGAGGAAATGGGAGTGGGGAGTGGGCAGGGACCCCAAACCCTTCTGTTACGGCTCAAACTGTGTCCCCACAAATCCATACTTTGTTGTCATAACCATAGTACTTCAGAACATGACCTTATTTGGAAGTAGGGTCACTACAGATGTGATAAGTTAACTGAGGTCACACTGGAGTAGGGTGACTCCTCATCCAATATGATTGTGTCCTTACGCAAAGAGGAAATTTAGATACAGACGTACACACAGGGAGAACGCCATGTGATGACTGGAGTTATGCTAAGGAACTACCAGAAGACAGGAGAGAGGCTGGAACAGACCTCCCCTAGAGCCTTCAGGGGAGCACAGCCCTGCTGACACCTTGATCTTGGACTTCTAGCTTCCAGATCTGTGACAGAATAAATTTCTGTTGTTTGAGCTACTTACTTTGCAGCACTTTTTAAATGGCAGCTCTAGCAAACTAGTGCACCATCCATTGACTTTTGGGTACATCTGAAATTTTCAAAAGTGAAAAGGAAAAAATATTTTTCTCAAGGTGCTATTGTGGGTGCCTATCTTTCCTTGAACACCCTGGAGCTGGACACCTTCCTACCTCATTTACAAATGAGGGTCTTGAGCTCAGGAGGGGCAGGTCCTGCCATGGGGTCTGACTCAAGACTCTCAAAAGACTCAGAAACTCTTGTTCCCTGGACCCCACCTCACCCCAGGATGACCCCCCCGGAGGCTGATGGTAACAGGTTTCCACTTCTCCAGCAGTGAAAGGGCCCCTGCCCTCACACACAGTAGGTGCTCAATGCATGCTGACCACAAAATAAAAACTTGGGCCTGAGGAGCTGGCCAGTTAGTTCAGTTGGTTAGAGTGCAGCCTTGCAACACCAAGGTCAACGGTTCAGTTCCCAGCACTGGCCAGCCACCAAAACAACCACAACAAAAAATTTGGCACACAGTCATCGTCTGATACTTGCTCTGCTCACCTTGTACATAACTGGTGCCCAATGAATACATGCTGACCAAAAAAATGTTCTTTATAAACCCAACGTCGATGTGTGAGGAGTTATTTATACTTCTGTCTGGACTCCTTAGAGCACCAAGCACAGGCCCAGGTATAGACAGCAGGTGCCAAATATATGTTTGGTTTATTTTCATTTTCTTTTCTTTTTTCTTAAAAAGATGACCGGTAAGGGGATCTTAACCCTTGACTTGGTGTTGTCAGTACCATGCTCACCCAGTGAGCTAACCGACCATCCCTATATGGGATCCGAACCCGTGGCCTTGGTGTCATCAGCACCGCACTCTCCCAAGTGAGCCATGGGCTGGCCACACATTTGGTTTATTTTTTAAGCCACTTGCAAACTACAGCATGCCCTGAAAACACATAAGGCTCTTTACACTTATGTTCACGTCTGCACACAGCCAGTTTCTGAGACACATGCAGTTCTTACATCCAGAGGTAAAATGCTGGCTCTTCCCTCTGTACACAGCAGGTGTTCAATAAAGGCAGGCAAGAGTGCTTTGAAAATTATACAGGATTTACAAAGCAGGTAGCCCTGTGTCTCCCAGTCAAACATGGAGGACCTGGCATGCAGTAGGTGTTTACTAGACACTAGAACAAACAGATGAAGGCTCTATAAACATGTTCTCTTCCTTTCATCCCTGCACTAATACACAGCAGGTGCTCAAGACGCACATGGTCCCTTCCTTCACATATAAGATTTTGCGATGTGCGTGTCCCTGTTCCCTGTATATAGCTGGTGCCTCATAAGTGCATGCTCTCTCCCCTTGTGCAGTAGCAGCTCTGGGAGTGCATGGTTCCTTCTCCTGTACACAGGGTGTACATCCTAAGTGCACATCCCCTTCCCGTGATCGGTAGCACCTCCATTTTCCTGCATTTAGCAGGTGCCTATTAAGTTCCTGCTCTCCTCTCCTCTGGACACACCAGGTACTCAGTATGTGCACGTTCCCTGCCTTCCTGCCAGGAGAGGTCCTGAGATGCCAACTGAGTTCCGGCAGCCGGGGCTCCTGAGCCTCTGTGCCACCCAAGCCTGTCTCCTGCACCACCCCCGCCTCTCCGGGCCCCGCCCCCCGCCTCTGCCCCCGCCTTCCTGGGCCCCGCCCGGCCTCTCTGGACTCCGCCCTCCCTGAGGACCGGAGCACGCCCGCTCACTTGTCTGGCTTGAGGTCGCGGTGCACGATGCCGTAGTTGTGCAGGTACTCCAGCGCCAGCACCGTCTCGGCGAAGTACATGCGGGCCATGTCCACGGGCAGCGGGCCCATGTTCTTCAAGAGCGTGGCGCAGTCACCACCTGGGGGAAGGGCAGAAGGGCTCATGGAGGCCCCGGGCTCCTGGACCCACCTCTCAGGACGTGCCCGATGCCTGTGCACCTTCCTGGCCTCGTGCAGTGTCCCCAGTCTGTCCTGAATCAGGGTGGGGAGTCAAGGGAGGGCAGACCCAGCCTCCTGATTCTCCCCAGCAGGGCAGCAGCTGTTAGCGCACAGTCCCTTAAACGCATGTTCTCTCCCTTTGCCAGCAGCACCTTCGTATTTGTACATGCCGAAGGTCCCACAAAGCCCCACCCTGGCCCCCAACCCTTCCAGTCTCCCCCCCTGCTTTTTTGGTGGCTGGCAGGTAAGGGGATCCAAACCCTTGACCTTAGTGTTACAACACTGTGGTCTAACCAACTGAGCAACCGGCCAGCCCAGCCCTCTGACCTACACCTCCCCTGCCCACTTTTACTCTTGGCCTCCAGACCTGTTCCCACCACTTCCCCCTGCCTAGGATGTCCATTCTTCCTCTGTCCCCAAGGGTCTCATCCTCCCACTCCTCTGTGGGCTCCCCCCACCCCAACCCTCCATGGCTGGACCCCCTGCCCCACACTGTAGTTCCCGAGGTCCTCCCAAGGCCAGCTGGAACCCCACAGAGGACAGAGCAGACTCTAGCTTGATCCGATGAGGGACTTTCTCCCAGGTGGAATGGGGGTGAGCTCCCCATTGCTGGAGGCATGCAAGCCCCAGTGCCCGTACCTTCCACGTACTCCATGACCATACACAAGTGGCGCCGGGTTTCAAAGGAGCAGAACATGCTGACCACAAAGGGGTTTTCAGCGAAGGTGAGGATGTCACGCTCCACAAAGACCTGCTGGATCTGGTTGCGCAGGATCAGGTTCTGTTTATTAATCTTCTTGATGGCGAAGCGCTGCCGTGTGTCTCGGTGCCGCACTAGGTAGACAGCCCTGGGGGTGGGGGGCTGGGCTTGTTAAGGCCTGAGATGGAGGCCCCAGTAGCCTCAGAACCCAACCTGGCCAGCCTTTGCCTGTGCTGTGCCCTCCACCGAGGACATCCTTTCTCCATATCTGGCCCCTCTCCCAAAGCAGCCACCCTACCGGTTTAAGCCACCATCGCCTTGTGTCATATAAATGAGCCACAGATGGCCTCTGTATACTGGCCTCTCTGTGTACTGGCCCTGAGGGCCAAACTTCACTGCAGTTTGAGACCCTTATCTCAAAAGCCCAGTGGTTGATAACATCAAGGTCAACAGTTCGGATCCCCTTACCAGCCAGCCACCCCAGCCCCCCAAAAAGCCCACTGGCACCAAACTCAAATTTTTACACATCCGTTTGTTTTAAACAGAGCCCAAAGAGGCAGGATTTTAGCCACTGAGAGCCTGCCTGCTTTGCATATGCTGTGAAACTGCACCCAGTACCTCCTAGCCATAGTTAAGAGAAATTCTGTTGATATAATGACCCTGAGCTGCTGCTGCCCTACAGAACTGTGACCCAGAGGCTCTGCACCTGTGCTATGGAGACACACCACCTAGTCCCAGGAGCTCCCTCTCCCCCTGGAGTTCCCTTGCCCCGCTCCCCTTTGGGATGGCAACTCCCCAAACCTTAGCCTCAAAGGTCTTATTTTGAGATTTCCCCTCTGTCCCCTGTGCAAACCTGTCAAAGCAGCACCTAAATAAAGCCCACTGAATGCTACTGCTCTCTTTTTCCTTGATCAGCCCCAACCCCCTAGAACCCCTACTCCTGGGGCAGGTATCATGGACAGAGCCCGTCTAAGGCAGCAGCCAGGCCGTGTGTCTCCATTTTCCTTTGCAGCCCTCAGTTTCCCTGAGTGCCATATGAGGGTGAATGCATGAGCCCTGCTGAGGTGGAAGCTGATGCAAGGGCTGCCTGGGGCTCAGTCATCCCCGTGGGCATCTGAGAAATGAGTCTATGGGGGACCCGAGGACTTACCCGTAGGCCCCGTTGCTAATGAGCTTGATGGTCTCAAAGTCGCTCTCACATGGCTTCCTCCGTGATGGGCCAACCAGGGCACGGCTCTGGGGGGCAACAAGGACTAAGGGTCCCGCCCCGCTGCAGGGCAGGCCAGGGTCCTTCTGACCCCAGTTCCAGACCACCAGTCCTGGTGCCTGATGCTAATTCCTCTCCCATCTAAACTTCTCGAGCTCAGCTTCCGAGTTTCTAAGCTTTTGCTCAAGCTGTGTCCTCCTCCCAGCAAACTCCTACGCATCCTTCAAAATTCACCTTTCCAGTGCCCCTCCAGCCCTCTCCTGTCTGACCTCCACGGTGGGACAGTCCCACTTGCTGCCACCTTCCTTCCCCAAGTCACAGGTGTTTATCGAGTGCTTACTACATGCAAAACCTCAGCAAGTCCAGCCCCTTCTGTGGCTACCTGGTCTACCCAGAAAGAACAAGATAGGTGGGAGAGCCCCAAAGCCACATGACTCACCTCCGGGGATTCGGGGGCTGGGGGCTGTCCTTCATCAAGGTGACTCAGCGGCACCACCTCTGCAAGATGAGGGAGGAGCCTTGAATGGGGCCTCTATGCTTGGCCCCTCAATCACCCAGCGAGTTCCCTAGGCCTCTGGGGCTCATCCTGGGCTGGGGACGAGGTGCCTCCCTGACCAGCTCCCATGATACTGTCACTGAATCAAACCCAAGAGTCTGGACAAAGCAACAACTGAGGAGCCTTCTAGAAGGGCCAGTGGGAAGCCCAGCCTCTGGATCACTGTTGTGATCAAACCCGGGCTCTCAGACTTGGGCCTTTGGACACAGGTTGAAACACATCCCTCTGGGTCCCGACCCTGCACATCCTCCTCAGCTCAGGGTGCGGCCCAGGGCTTGACAGAGGGGCAGCCCCTGGTGAGTGTTCAGGGAACGTGGTCTCCTCTGGCACACCCGGGTTTGCTCCCCTGGACCTCATCTGCCCAGAGCCTCAGCTTCCCTGGCTTTAAATGGAGCAACGTCAGTTCGGTCCCAGGATTAACACAGCAATGATGCTCAGTGAACCCTGTACACTGTTAAGACCCTGACTGTGTCTGGCCCCTGCCAACACCGTCGTCTGCCCCCAGTTTTCCTCCTTCCACCAGCCACACCCTGTCCTCGCTGCCTTTCCAACCCTCCAGCCAGGTCCAACCTCAGGGCCTTTGCCTCTGCCATTCCCCCACCTAGCTCCCGAGATCTGCACCTGGTTACCTCCCCATCCTCCATCCCTCAGCTTGAACATCACCTCCTCCCAGAGCCTCTGACCGCCTCCAGACTGAGCCAGGTCCAAGTTCAATACTCTTCTAGCACCAGATTGGTTCCCTTGTCATGGCTATTTGTGGGAGTTTCTGACCAGCTCCGTCTTGCCCTGTCTGGCCTCACGTCCACCTCTGGGCCGCAGTCAGATGATATTGGGAAAGCAATTTGTGAACTTGCAGGACAACGGGAAGGCCACTGCTAATGCTGGTCCCCAGGCATCCTGGCCCATCTCAATGTGGCATTTGAAGACACAGAGGCCCTAAGGCCCTAGCAGGTCAGGGGGTCTTACCCGAGGCTGTCTGACCCCAGAATTTGGGGTGCTTTCCCACAGGGGGCCAAGGGGACAGCCGCAGAGAGGTGAAGGACAGTGTGGTTCTGGCATTGTCTCCACCCCAACCTCTGCAGGCCTCAGTTTCCTCTCCCCACTCCACCCCCACCCCAGCTCACCCTCAAGGGGGTCCTTAGTCAGGCCCAGCTGCCCAATGATGTACTGTGGCAGGTCCGTCTTGATGCCTTGGCCCTCCCGGGCCTGGCCCTCAGCCGCCTCCAGCAGGTGGTAAAACTCCTCAGGGTCGAATTCCTGGGGACATAGGGGTGCTGGTCAACCGGTGCTTGGTCCCACCTCTGGGACTTTGCACATGCTGTTTCTTTTCCCTTGTGCAACCTCTGTGGTGGCTCCAGCTCATCCCCTGGGTCGCAGGTCCTGAGCCCTCCTTGGGGAAGCCTACCCAAGCCTGGCAAAACCCTGTGATCCTCTCAAAGCCCTGCACGATGGGACTGTCTCTTGTATCCCTCCAGGAGCCTGTGCTGGACATGCCAAAAGGGACTCACCAGACACTCGAGGAGCCGTGCCGGCCGCGAGATGATGATCAGCAGTTTCCGGACAAGCTGGACGATAAAGCTGACTTCCTCGCTGTCTGAGCGCTCGTGGGCCTGTTGGGGAGGTGGGCGGTGGCGTCACCCGCAGGCCCTTGGCCCTGCCCCACCCTGCTTGGGGACCCCCAGCCCTAAGTCCCCCACACACATCCTGCAGCAGCCGCTCCAGCTTCTCCTGCATCTCCAGGAAGTAGCGGGAGGTGATGAGAGCCTCGCCCGACTTGGCTAGACAGTCTCGGGCCAGCTCAACGATCTGGTGGTGGATGAAGCCCAGGACGCCGTCTGCCAGCGCCAGCCGGGCCCCAGGCACAGAGGCTGCCAGGAACTCCTGCAGACGGCCCTCCATCTGTGCCGTGGCCTGGGCAGGGGGAGACGGGGTGACCTGGTCAGAGGTCGAGGCTGGGGACAACAGGCACAGCTGGGGGCAGGAGAGGCACAGTCAGGGCGAGAGAAGAGATAGGATGGGGGAAGGAGGGGAGGACTGGCGCAGGAGAAGCGATGTACTTACATGAGTTGGGTCTGAGATAGAGATGAGAGGTCGAGGCTGGGGACAACAGGCACAGCTGGGGGCAGGAGAGGCACAGTCAGGGCGAGAGAAGAGATAGGATGGGGGAGGGAGGGGAGGACTGGCGCAGGAGAAGCGATGTACTTACATGAGTTGGGTCTGAGATAGAGATATGGGGACAGACAGAAATGGACAGATTGGGGGCACAACCAGGAAGACAGAGTGCTTTGGAGGGACAGCAACGTGGCAGGGAGTTGGAGCTGGTCCAGCCACCAGGCGCTGCCCACCTTGGGGAACCTCTCCCGGTACACATGATTCATCATGACGATCTCATTGTCGAAGGTCCCTGTTGTGCGTCCCGGGCTGAAAGGGGGTGGTTGGTTTGTGACATGCGACCCAAGAGTGAGCCCAGGGGAGGGGGTGGGGGCCCCTGAGCCAAGGTTGAGGACAAGAGTCAGAGACCAGGCTTGGGCAGAGTCAGGGCCACAGGGGAGCAGGGGTCACAGAGTGGGTCTCCAAGCCAGCCCAGGGAGGGGCTGGGCCTGGGGCCAGAGGTCTTGGCCCACCTGAGGCTGCGGGAGCGGGGACGAAGGCGGGGTGACCGGCCGCCACCCTCCTCATCAGCCACACTCTCTGAGCTGCGGAAGTGCTTGGACAGGAAGCACAGCTCGTCCGGCGTGGGTTGGAAGGGAAGCTGGTGGAGGCGCTCCCGGGAGGATGAGCTCGACTGGCGGGGAAGAGGGGATCAGGGCCATGGGTTCACGGTCGGTGCCACAGCCAAGACTCCAGCACCACCCCTCACAGCCCAGGCTATCTGCTAGCCATTGGACAGTAATACTCTTTCTTCAGCCTGGCTGCTTTGTATCTCTCAAAACCCCAGCTCTGATGCCCCCTCCTTTAGGAAGCCCTTCTTGCTTGCCCCCTTGGCAGCTCCATGTGCCCCTCTGGCCAGGTTCTGACCCCATGGGTTGGGAATGTCTGTATCCCCCAGACTGGTGGCTCCTTGGGGCCAAGGCTGGTCCTCTCAGGGGGCCCTGCATTGCCAGAATGTGACACAGAGGAGGCAGTCAGGATGTTTGCTGACAGCTATCTGACACCTTGAAAAAAACCAAAGATGTATCCTTCCAACCCTGTACCCGACTGTCCACCCTCCAAGATAGGGCTGTGGGTACCGAGACGGTGGAGCTCGGTGTGTTGGTTCCATAGCCAGAAGACGGGAGAGACGCAAGAGACCATCTTCTGCCGTCTGCCCTGGAAAGAGGGAACAAAAGAGTTGGAAGGAAGGCTTGGTGCCTGTGGTTCGTGGGGACCGAGGGTGGACGCCATGGCTAGCAGATTCTGGCCCCGTTGGAGGAAGGACTTTCTGAAAAGGCCGAGAACAGGAAGGAAGGCTGAGCGGGTCCACTGTGTGCTCTCACCTAGTTCTTCACACACCTCATCCAGGAAGCCCTCCCTGACCCCAGTGGCCAGTGTGTCCCCCAGCAGAGCTCCACCCTCTGAGCTGTAGCTGCTGGGGTACACACTGACCGCCCTCACCAGACTGGGCACTCCCAAGGGGCCAGAGTCTAGCCTCCATTCATGGCCATGTCCTCAGCCTCCCAGCCCAGGGCATAGCACACAGCAGGTGCTTAATAAATGTTGTTGAGTGAATAAGTGACATGAGAGCCTGGCACACAACAGGTGCTCCGTCTGCTCTGGTTAAGTGAGTTAGTGACGTTTTTAGTGAGGTAATGGGCTGGGTTGTGTCCCCTTCATCCCCGAGGGCTGGTTGAAGTTACCTGTCCATGCGTGGGATGTGGCTGCAGGAGGCCGTGCATGTGCCAAGGGTGGAAGTCAGAGGGAGAGGCCACCGCCAGGCAGGGGCCAGGGGAGGGGGAAATGCCAGTGAGGAGGCAGATCCAACCACCAAGTGCATGCCCCTGCCTGACCCCTTGCCAGTTGTGCCGACACCATCCCCCGAAGCCAGGGACCACTTACCTCCGGGCAAAAGGGAAGTTGACAGCCGATGCAGCAGAGAAGTTCCGAGGGCTATCCAGGGGACTGCTGCCTGCTGAGGAGGAGGCGGGGGAAACTGAGTCAGCAGGGGTGGAGACAGGACACAGCACCCACCTGCTGCTCCCACACTCACCCGTCGGGACTGAAAGCGGTGACAGGGGCCGGGAAAGGGTTGGCGAGGGTGTTCCTACCACCAAGCTCTTACGGTTCCCACTGCGGCAGCTGTGGGGGAGCAGGGGATGAGGTCAGGTGGCTGGCCCAGGTCTCAGGGCTCAGAGGACCACGTGCCCAGCCCAGCGCACACGTGCGGCCAGCTTTGGAGCGAGACAGGAAGTTGGGCATGCCACTCCCACCCTGCCCCTCGGTTGGGTTCCCTATGTGCCCTGCGGGAGTCACCACTTGATAAACATTGCTGAAATTATTGCCGTTGCTGGTATTGCCAGCGGTGGCACGAAGCATTTGCAGCCTTAATGGTGGCCACTGCATGTGGCCAGGAGCCCCTGGCCCACCATTTCAGGCTTTTGTGTTCATGATCTCACCCCACACCTTTGTCCACACTGTGGCCACTGCCAGGCAGAGGGTAGACAGCACCTGGGGCTCCACAGGTAGGTGGAAGCAGACCCCCTAATTCTATGCACCATTCCCTGAGACTGCTGCCCCAATCTCTTGGCAACCCCAGTCCTCCCCAAGATGCCCCTAAAATGCCACAGTCTGACCCAACTAAAAACCCTACAGTCAGCATCCTTCACAGTCGGGTTCTGTCCTGCTTGTCCTGCTGATGTCCCTCCCTCTGCCCCAGCTTCCTTCCGACTGCCAGAACCCCGGCCTGGCCTCTCACACCTTGCCCGGCTTCCTTGACCACCGGGGTCCTGGCCCAAGCCCCTGCCTTGGCAGAACGAAGTTGGGAGTGACACCGTCCCCCGCCCCCCAAAGCAGTCACCCAGCAACGGCTCTGCTCTCTCGACAAGTGCATCAGCCCACACACCCTAAGCCGCCAACGCAGCTCAGCCGCTGGCAAGAAGGTGAGATAAAGCCTGGGGGCCTCAGAAGGGCAGGGACAGTGTCCTGGGCAGAAGGTACAGGACAGGCCAAGGCATGGGAGGGCGTGACGGGCAAAGGACACGGCGGACAGGTGGGAGGGAGGAGGGGCCCAGCCTGTCCACGGCTGCATATGTGGCTGCCTCCTGAGCCTCAGTTTCCTCATCTGTATACCTCAAAGGATGATGGGAGGTTCGATGAAACCCACACACAGCACTTGGCTTTGGGCCTGGCCCTGGGTAAATTGTGGTGGGTATGTACGTTGCTGTCTGTCTCTGGACAACGCTCACGGGCTTGGCTCGTGGTGAGAGTGCAGGCAGTGCCTCCTGAGGGAATGAAGTCGCTGACATATGCCAATTGCAACAAGCCCCACAGGTAGGAGAGACCAGCTGCACCCATTTCCCAGACTGGGAAACTGAGCCCACAGACATCAACAGCCACAAGGATTGTTCCCCAGCCTGAGGTGCAGAAGCAAAAACGAAACCAACAGGTTCCTGCAAAACTTCCTGCCAAACCTCCCACCCTACCCTGAGCCAACATACACACGTTGGCCAGTCCCCACATCCTCTCCCAGCCCCTCACCTGGTTCCTCTCTCCCAGGCTGCACCCCTGGGCCCTCACTGCAGCACCTGCTGCTTCCAACAGCATTTGGGAAAAACGCTTGATTGGCCTCTCGCTTGCTGTCAGGAGAAGCCTTCTTAGAAGCACAGCCAAATTTGAGGTCTCAAAGGAGAATTAGGCATCATCCAATCACTCCCTGAGCATCTATTGAGTGCTGACTGTTTGCTCAACCCTCCCTGGAGGAAGCCCAGGACTTCAAGAAGCTGCCACTCAATAACTGTCCTAGTGAGACCCAGAACACAACAGAGAATAAGGACATGACAGAAAGCCCTGAGGCCAGTTTCCTGCACCCCACCCCTGTGGTGCCCATAAGCCCTTCCATGGTTCCCCAGGATCTTGGAGGAGAGTCTAAGCCCTCAACTCTGCATTCAAGGTACTTCAGCAGTTGGTTCCTCTGTCCAGACTGCCTGGGCTTCCCTCCGGGAATGCCCAGTCCAGCACCAAAGAGAAACTCAAGCACAGAGAGGTTAAGGAACTGGATGAGGTCACACAACCTGACTGTGGCTCAGCGGAAATTTGAACCCAGGTCCAGCAGAGTCCACAGCCCTCCCTCAGCCTCTCTGATATTCAGATGGGGAAACTGAGACTCCAAGAAACCCCAGGCTTTGCCTCCAGTCAACACCAACTATCTGGGCTCCTGACATCCCACCCACGCGCCAGCCTCCTGCAGTAAATATTTGCTTCTGAGCCAACATTTCCGTTGAATGGGCCCTAGGGACAGACCAGCCTCAGTTTTTCCAAGAAGCTCCTCCCTGGGTCTGCGCGGCCCTAGAGACCCAGGTTCGAATCCTGGCTCAGTCCCAACCCGCTGCTGCCTCCGTCACCACCGCAGCTGCGACCCCGACGGACAGACACCCCAGTCCAGGGAACGGGAAGCAGAAGGGGAGCGCCTGGGAACCCCGGGTCTACCCCGATCCCGCAGTGTTCTCCCCCATCCCCTGCTGGCGCACGCGGTGGCCCGCCGCGGCCACCGCC
>NW_007727501.1:52166-57509 GCF_000696425.1 Galeopterus variegatus
CGTTGCTAGGGCCCCGGGCGCCGGGCCGAGGGATCCTGGCTCCTCTTCCTCGAAATGAGATGCGATTAGTCCTCCCTTTCCCTCTCTCCCCAGCGCTCACCCTTTCTGAGTGAGACACTCACGCCCTACCCAGCGTCCTGGGCCGGCTCATCCCACCACGCCCACCCTGGCTGCACTACTTGGAGTCCAGCGTGGCAAAATCCAGCATCCCCTCCTCCGGAAAGCCCTCTCCGTGCCTGTGCGGGTCTGTCTTCCTCAGGCTCGGGGCTCCTCGGGGTCCCAGCATCTCCCAGCACTGAACTTGCACAGAGGGCATGTTTGGCAAATCGAGTCAAGGGCATCTGACAAGCTCTGTCCTGTGTGATGGGAAAGGCCATCAGCCCAGCTACAGTCAGAAATCAGACACCTGATTTAACTTCTCCAGCCTCAGTCTCCTCAACTGTAAAATGGAAGGGAAACTGGGCTGACGCGAGGATTACAGGAGGCAGATGTAAGGCAGGGCCGGCAACAGCACCTGGTAAACATTCCATAAATGTTACTATCAGGCTAACATCCGGGCCTCAGTTTCCCCGTCTATCACATGACCTGTAGTAAAATCGGAATAGTATTGGAGGCACAGAAAGAGCCTGGTACAGGGCTGGAGTGCAGAACGTGTTCACTACGGAAGTCACTATGGCAGAAGAAATGTAGGCACTGAATTAATGCTTCCTCCTCTCATGACAGCCCTGGGAAGTTAGGGGTGGTGTCATCCAGAGGGCACTTTGGGACCAGTCCTGACCTGAGGCTGGAGCCCAGATCTCGTATCTGAGAAAAGGAGACAGTGGAGGAGACTGAGGCACAGATGGCGTGTTACCCTAACCCTGTGCATCCCTCTTAAGTCTCTGACTCCCCATCATGTCCCCTCCATGTCCAGCGCCACCCCCAGGTTCCCCCATCCTGTTAGATGGGCGTCTCCCCAGGAATGCTCGCCAAGTTCCTCAGACACATATCTGGCCATTTATTTACTCAACAAACATTTTTTGAGCACCTACTGTGAGCCTGCCCCTGTGCTGAACTCTGGGGACCCAGTGGGGACCAGGCCACACAAAATCCCTGCCCTCAGGGATCCCCAGTTTGGTTAGAGGGGACAGAGAGTAAATAGTAAACAATTAAAAGAGCAAAATAATTTCAAACACCTAAGTTGAGAAAGGAAAAGACAGGGGGTAAACTGGCAAAGGGCAGCTTCTCAGAGGAGGTGACCCTGCAGCCAGCCAAGGCATTAAGGAAGAGGAACTGGTCATGGAGAAAGAGTGTCTCAGGCAGATGGCACAGCTTGTGCAAAGGCCCTGAGGCAGGACTGAGAGGAAGAAGCTAGCAGGGCCGATCACGCAGGCCTTGTGGGCTGCAGGGAAGAGTGCAGTTTTATTGTTAGAGCCATGGGGAGCTATGGAGAGTGTTTGAGCAGGGAAGAAGTATGATCTGGACTATATTTGAAAAACCCAGGCCGAGCCCGTGGTGCGCGCAGCAGCATTCCCGCCGCGGGTTCGGATCATATAGAGATGACTGGTGCGCTCACAGAGCTCACTGGCTGAGCGTGGTGCGGCCGGTCTCAAAAAGGACAAAAAAAGAAAAAAAAGAAACCCCCCCCCATGTCTGCCATAGAAAGCGGGGACTGTCTAAGGTAGAAATATAGGTGGCAGGCAGCCAGTGAGGGGCTGGGACAGTGGTTGGGAGGAGAACATTGAGGCCTGGATTATGGCAGGGCCATCGAGAAAAGTGGGTAGATTCTGGACTTGTTTTGAGATCAAAAGGCCTGACCCTGCAGGGGCCAAATGTGGAGATGAGGGATGGGAGTGATCACCTATGACCCCCAGCTGTCCAGCCTGAGCCTGGTGCAGAGGACAGAGCCTCCTGAGCCTGGGGACCCACGTAGGGATGGAGCCACAGTCTCCAAATGCTGCTGCCACATGCTGAACCACCCCACCCCATATGTGCAGGGACACATTTCTGCACATACTTAATAAAGGAGCTGTCCCCTTACCCTCAGCCACAGGTGCACCCAGAGATGCCTACATGCCCCCCCCATTACATATGCCCACTACCAAGTCATCCCCAGCAGCTGCTTCTCCCACACCCATATGCCCTTAGTTTCCCCTTCTGTAGAATAAGGCTTCAGCTGACAACCCAGAGGGCCTGCTACCATGGCAAAAGCCTGCCATGAAAGGCTGGCTGAGCTACTGATCTCTGGCACCAGTCCACTGCCCACCAGATTATGCCCCTTCCCTGCTCACATGCCCTCTACAGCTCCTCATTGGTCTTATAGCAAAACTGTACCTCTAGATGAATCTGTCTCCCAGGGCTCAGATCCTAAACCTGTCCCTGACCCACTCTGTGACCTTGACATTTGCCTTTCTCTGCTTGTGCTAGTGACTGTTTAAATGGCAAAGCCCCAAGTAAATGTGCAGATGACCCCCCCACGACTCCTTGTTAGTTGGACCATCCCAGCCCTTCCCACCTGCCCATGTGCCATCTGTGCCCCTCCCAGCCCTACACCCTGTATGGATCCCAGTGCCCTAGGTGGAAAATTCACATTCTTCCTGCCCTTGGCATTCAAGGCCTCAGAGGAATGCTCCTCTGACATGCCATTCCCACCTAGAACAGCCTTTTTGTCCATGAGGGCCCAATTCAAGACCTTCAACATCACCCTCCAGCCACCACCACCACAGACAGAGCCCTCCTAGCTGCTTCCCATTCATCCATGCACAAGCATTAACTGAGCACCTGCTGTATACCAGGCCCAGTTCTGAGGATACAGCATGACCAGGACAAATCCCAGTCTGTCCTGTAATGGGCTCCCAAATCCTTGGGTGTGCAAAACAACCCAATAATCACACAGGAAAATGTGGAAATCACACCCTAAATGTGGGTCTAAATGAGGGAAATGGACATGCATAATGGACGTAACTGAGACCTGGAAGAGGGGTGATGGGAAAAAACTTCCCATCTGAGGGCTTAATGGAGACCTGACAGATAAAGAAAGGAGGGATCAGAGCTCTGGGTAAGGGGGACTGCCGGGCAAAGGCCTTGAGGCTGGACCAGTTTGCATTCTGAAGGATTGGCCCAGGGAGCCATATGGCTAGAGCTGAGTGAGCCATGGGGAGGAGGCGGGGGGTGTATGTGCAGAGGCTTGCCTGTGGGGCAATGGAGGTTGAGGGGACAAGAGTGGGCTTGTTCCTAGAGTGTTTGGAGCATGGGAGGCAGGGACCATTTCCTTGCCTGGCCCAAGGCGATGTGACTCTGCTTCCCCCTGGTGGTGGTGAGTAAAGCAGCTTTGGTGGCCTCTGCCCTGGCCCCAAACTCTTGTCTCCATTTCCTCCTGGAAAAACTCTGGTAAAACAAGTCAGCTGTCCCCAACCCAAGGGTCGCTCCCCTCATCCTGTCCTCACTTGAGGTTGAGGCCAAGGACTCAGAGTTAGATCTGGCCAGACCAGGGTACTCCTAGTCAACACATTGTGAGGTCCTGTGCCTCAGTTTTCTCCTCCACTAAATGGGGGTGATGGCAATCCCTACCTCCCATCAAATGCCCTGACCTGGTACAGATCCCACCATCTCCTGCCCAGATGTTGCCCTAGCCACTTCCCTGTCTCTGCAGAACGTTCTCTCCCCACGGTAGCCACAGAGGCTTTACAAATCTTGGTCCTGCCTCAGGACCTGTGCACATGCAGTTCCTGCCACCTGGTGCCCATCTTCTCCTAGCCCTGTACAGGCCTTGGTTCAAACACCACCTTCCCAAGAGGCTCCTGTCTGAATGTGTCTATGTGTGCATTCGCTTGTCCACTGCTCACCTCCCCAGCTGACTGAGAGTCCCTGGGGGGAGGTCTATGTTTGTCTTGTTCACAGCTGTGCCTTTAGCACTTGGCACATAGCAGGTGCCTAATCAGCACTTGTTGACTGAATGAAGGTACCTGCCTATGCTGGGCCCCATATGGTTCTCTCTTCTCCCCATTAAAGGCCTGTGAAAAGATCTGAGCAGCTCGTTCATACTAAGGTGTAAAGGATTGATGGACCATCTAAGTCTAGATATCACTGACCCTCATGTGTCCCTCCCTGAACCTTTGCTCAAACTATGGGAGGATCCCACAGTGGTCCTTCCTGTACAGGGACAAGACCCTAGGCCCAGTCACAGAGGGTGGCTCGAACCCTCAACAGACTGGTGGCAAAGTTGGCCTTGACGCTTGGCCCCCAGATGTACTAATTCCAGAGAACTGGCATCTCCTGTCTGAGCCTTAGTTCCTCAGCTGGGAAATGGGATCAGGAAGGGTGCCTCCATCCTGGGGCTGCAGAGGGAACAGAGTACCTGGTACAGAGCTGGTGCTCAGTCAAGCTGGTTCTTTTCTCTTTACACCACTTTGTCTGGTTAAGCTCAATGCACTGGGCTCTAATGGAGGGTGCGTGTGTGTATATGTTCAGAGGGAGGTCCTGGAGGGCACAGCTGGGGAGCCAGGGGGGGTCTCTGAGCAGTCTGGGAATCTAGCACCTGCCTCGGGGAAGTCCTTGGGCAACAGCTCAAGTTCTGGCTCTCCCTGGCCACCTGTCAGACGGAGGACCTGATGGCCATGGCTGAAAATGGAATTTTCCTATCATAGCCCTAGTGTGTGTCACAGCGCCATTATATGGAAGGGCAAACTGAGGCCCAGAGAAGTGATGTCAGCAGCCTACAGTACCTTGGGGAGAAAGCCGGGTCTGGACGGCTTCCAAGGCTCTGGGGCACCAGGGCGATGTCCGCGCCCCGCCCCCACACGCTGTCACTTACCTCCAGGGGTGCAGGCCCAGGGAGGGGCTACAAGGGCTGCAGGGGCTGCTGGGGCTCAGCAGGGACGGGCTCAGGCTGCTTGGAGACAGACTGCAAAGAAAGAGGCCGGGGACCGTGAATCTGGCGGCCGCCCCTGCGTGTGACCGAATCGGGAGACTGGACCAGGGCTGCGGTGGCCTCAGGGAGGAGGGGCCCACGGCCCTGGACTCTGGGTTTCGCACAAGCCGTGAGGGCGGGGCCAGACCGATGACCCAGGAGGGCTCCCCGTAGGCGGCGGTGCGTTTGTGGGCGACACGAATAGAGACGCAGGGGGAGGGTGGCTGTTATTCTGTCCTCCTCGGCCCCCCCCAACTGCCCCACTTAACACTCACTCGAGGGTCAGCGCCGGGATGTGCAGCTTGTCCCTGCGGGACTTCATGCCGAGGCCAGGGCCACGTCTACGCGGCCGGGTACCGACGCCCCCTTTGCGGCCTTCAAGCCCTGATCGTGGCGCGAACGGACAGACGGACGCGGGGACTGCACGCCGGGCGGGCGCGGCAGACTCGGCGGGG
>NW_007727501.1:58854-64377 GCF_000696425.1 Galeopterus variegatus
CCCCATTCCCACGACCTCCCCCTTCTCCTCTCCCTCCACCGACCCTCTGCTCACTCCACTGAGCTGCCCTGTCTCCAGGCTGCTCTTCCAATGCCAAGTTGGTTTGCACCTCAGGGCCCTTGCCCATGCTGTTCTTTCTGCTGGAATGCTATTCTCCCCAGACTTTCCCGCTGGCTGACTCCTCTTCCTCTTCCAGATCTAGGCTGGAAGGGCACCTCCTCCAAGTGGCCCCCCAGTCGCACTCTGTCTCTTTCTCTGTTTAATTTCGCCCCTGCATACATCACTTCACCACTGCTCTCCCCATGAGAACGTGAGCTCCGAGGCCAGGGTCTGGGATTGACTTGTCTCCGCATCCCCTGTGCCTCGAACAGGACCCAGAACCCAGTAGGTGCTCAGAAAATGTTTGTTGGGTGAATCTCGCCCCCAGCTCAGACAAACGCAGCCCCCAAAGGTGGGCTGTCCACACTCACACACATCCACACCACCAGCACGAGGCAATTCTTCCCCCTCCTGGGCTTTGGTTTCTCCCATCAGTAAACAGGTGGAAGCACTGAATAAGTGTCCTCTGAGCTTTGGGGACCTGAAAATGCCAACTTACAGGAACACCAATGTGACCCTGGAAGAGAGGATTTTCTACCATGTTCTCCAAAAGAAAGTGAGCTCTCCATCATGGGGGGCATTCAAGCCAGTTCCAGTATACTTGGGTTGGAACTCTAGTCTGGACTCTGGATTCCAACAAGTCCCCACCCAACCCTACCTTCCAAGCTGTGTGTCCTTAAGCCAGTGATGAAACTCCTCAGGAACCTCATTTACAAACTGGCACGGGCCTCCCAGGGTGTAGTGAGTGCCCAGCGAGGCGCTTGTGAAACACTTTGCAAGCACCAGGGCAGGATCAAGACGAGAAGTATTGTCATTATTAAATAAATTCACAATTCAGTGGCTGTTGCTGAAACGTCTGCACGCAGGACCACAGGGCCCCAGCCAGCCCACCAGACCCAGGTGAACTCACCCACGTCCCCGGCGTGGCAGGCTCAGCTCCTTCTGAAATGAGACAAAAAGGGGGATCATTCCCAGGGAGACAAGCCCTTGAATCCCTGGTCCTCTACCCACTGCACCCCCCAATCAGCTCCTTGCTTCCCCTCCTCCAGCAGATGCCTTTCCACCAGCTGTGCCCTCTCTGAGGACCGCCTTCTCTCCCCTCCGGCCCTAGTTAATTGCAGTTCATACCGCGGGTCTCAAGTTCATGCACCTTTCCTCCTGGACGCCCTCCAGACTCCCAGTCTACCTCTCCATCGGGCTCCTACCCTACCTGTGTTAAAAATAATTTTATAACAGATTGGTTATATTTCTAAAGGAGTGTGTCAACAGTGGCTGAAAACTAATAATTCGTTGAGGAAAGGGAGATTTCTGAGTTGTCTTTGCTCTGCCCCCTCTCAGATGTCTTTCCCCTCCCCATTCTGAAAGCCATCCCCTCCCCACCCTCTGCAGAGGCCTGTGTAGGTTTGGGCCCTGGGAACTGGTAGGGGATGGGGGCACAGACCAGTGCTACTTTCTTTTTTTCTTGTGGCTGGCCAGTATGGGGATCTGAACCCATGCTCTCCCACGTCAGTGACTCCCTTTTGAAGACCCTTTTAGAGCTCAGCAAGCTGACCTGCACCAACTCTGGGTGCCCTCACCATGTGCAGGGAAGAAAGTTCTAGGCTTGGGGTCCACTGTAACTCCAGAGTCCACCCGCAGACATGGCCTGCCCAAAAGGTTTTTAAATTTTCAAAAGGCTGTGTAGCACAAGTTTAGAATCTGGGGACACTCAAATCTGGGTCCGGTTCTATTATGTGTTCCTTTCTGGCTATGCAAGTGATTTGTAGCCCGGGCCTCAGTTTCCCCATCTGTAATGTGGAGGAAACATCAGGAGGGTTCCTGGGTAATAATGATCAGCCATTATGACTATTGTTGTTGTATGCTGTTGTATTATTGTGGAGCTCAACGAGGGCCTAGGAAGCTATCATAATACCTGGTAAATTTTGCACACATGTACGGAGGCACCTACTATGCACCAGGCGCAGGGGTCGTCTTACGGGTTGGGAAACTGAGGCGTGGAGGGCAGTTAGCTCATCGTGTCTATGGGCAGGGGGAGAGCCGAGAAACTGGGTCTCAGGACCCCCCACACACATATTGGGGCGGCCGCGTTGGGGACATACAACTATTTTTACCTCAGCGGGCTCTAGGCTGCCCACGTCCAGATCAGGGTGTTCGCCATGGCAACCAGTGACGTCATCGGCCCCCGCAGCCAATTGGAGGGGGCCGGAAGCCGCCAAGAGCGGGATGACCCGGCTGGGAGGAGTTGGCAGGGTCTCCGGGCAGGGTAGAGTGGGACTTCACCCCTAGGCCTGACCCCAGCTACCCTGCGCTCAGAAAACCGAGCAGTTCAGGATGGGAGGAGACCACCTGAGGTTTCCCTGTCTGCTTGAATACCTCCAGGGACAGAGAACTCACTACCATTCAGGACAAGCAGCCCGATCGAGGAACCATCATCATACCATTAGGACCTCCTTTTGCCCCCTCCAATCGCTGTGGGATTTTATACCCTCTCCCTCCACTACCCCACATGAAACAGGGAAGGATTTTAATCCAGGGGTCCTAGCCGTACCCCACTCCCATCCAGCCATTTCCTTCCAAAGCTCTGACAGTCCTCGGTTGCCAGTCCGGCTTCCCCACTCCTGCACTGTGTGACTCTTGCTAAGCGACTTAACCCCTCTGTGCCTCACTTTCCTCATTTGGAAAACAGCCTAGTTACCTAGGGTCCTGAGAAGAATCAATGAGCAGCAAGCTCAGGGCCTGGTGCTGGGGGAGACCTCGATAAATAGGAGCTAATACAATCATGTTGTGAGGTTAGTAATAACCACCAGTTTATTATTTATTTATTATTATTATTTTTTTAAAGATGATCGATAAGGGGATCTCAACCCTTGGCTTGGTGTTGTCAGCACCACGCTCAGCCAGTGAGCTAACCGGCCATCCCTATATAGGATCTGGACCAGTGGCCTTGGTGTTATCAGCACTGCACTCTCCCAAGTGAGCCATGGGCCGGCCCATAACCACCAGTTTAAATTGGCTTCCAAAATACAAAAAGATGTGAAGTGGCTAAAAGAGGTGAGGGAAAGCTGGCAGCCCCCTGCCAACACTCTGCAGGAAGCTGGACCCACACAGAACTCTCCTAGCACCACCCCCGGACCCTCCGCTCCCCACACCATCTGCTTCCACCCGCAGCCCCCTCTCAGCCGGCTGTTCCTCAGGGAGTGGTTCCCACCCAGAGAAGGACGGGTGGGGGCCCCGACCCCCTGGAACTGCTCTTTAAAGATAATATTTATGGTCTCCCCATCTGTACTAAATGTAGCTGGGTGATGCTCCCTGACACCCCAAGCCTCAGCCCCACCCTGAGGAAGCCCCAGTTTGGAAGAGACAGAGCAGGATACGGGCACCCCCATACTTGAGAGATTAGGAGGGACCCGCATGGAGAGAAGGGCTTGGAGGCATCCAGAGAGAGGAGCCAAGGGGCTTCCTGGGGTAGGGGCATCAGAACAGCCCAGCAGGCAAGTGGGAAACAGCAGTCCAGGCCCAGCAAACAGCACGTGCAGAGGGTGGGGTGGGACTCAGCCTGGGGACACCGAGCCCCATGGGAAGTTTGCTGCCCTGGAGTGAAACAGGACAGAGTCAGCATGGGTACATGCCACGAGCCCGAGGGTTTCCTGGAGGAGAATACGTGGACCTGGGCCATGGGAAGCAGGGTTGCTTGGAAGGAGGCACCTTCCACGGAGTCCCCCCAGTAGCAGCGGAGACAAAGTTCAGACACTGGCTCTGGCCACTTTCTCCACCCTGGGATGCTCTGTTTGGGAATCTGGTGTTTTGAAATTCTGTCGTGTGCAAAAAAAAGGTCCAAGTGGGAATGAAGAAAATGATTATAACAGTAGTAGTAATTTCCAGCTCACATTAACCGGCGCCTGCAAACCTAACGCACAAGACAGCTTCACCCAAACTAGGAAGGACCAGTCCCCACCTCCTCCTGTGACCCACGCTACTGCAAACTGGCGGCTCCCAGGCCAGGCCAGCCCTGTCTAAGCCCTCACCTGCACGCAGCCAACCGCATGGCTCCCATGGCCACGACTGGACAAATGTCCGCGGATACTGTCTGAGTTGGCCCATCAGCCCCTGACTTGAGTCCCCTGTGCTTCTTCCAGCGTTTGTGAATTGACTCTTTGATCCTGGGTTCAGCCTCCAGGAAATCTGATTGGCTCTCACCAGCAGCCTGTCACCTGTCACCGGACATTTGACAGGGGCTCCAGTTAAGGGAGCTCCGAGACTGACTGACTGATGCTCAAAGATGGAGGCCCTCAACATCTGTGCACTTTCAGGAGTGAGACCAGTTAGAATTCCAGCTCTCTGGCTTACGGGCTTGTTACTTTCCCTCTCTGAGCCTCAGTTTCCCTCTCTGAAAAATGGGACTAATAATAGCACTGACCAGTCAAGCTGTTAGGAGAATTGAATCCATGTACAGTGCTTAGCCTGTTAATATGAAGTTATTACCACTAATAATATTTTACTAATAAGTTACTAATATTTTATTATTGTTTTAACCTTCTCCCATTTGGACCTTTATTCCAGCCTCCTCCCTGGATTCCCACCACTCTTTTAGCCCCTTACTGGCTCCAGAGGAGTCTTTCCAGCCCCCAAATATCAGAGTGTCCTCCCCTGCTCCATTACCTTCCATAGCTCCCCATCACCCTAGGGAGAAAGTCTAACCTTTTCAAAATCAGCACCGAAGGCCCTAGAAACAGCTGGTCCCTGCCACCGGCCAGTCACTCTCTCTCACACCTCAGCTCTAGTGCTAATAAATGGCTTCTAGTTCTAATTTCCCATACAACAGGTAGGGCTTCATGCCTCTGGGCCTTTGCACTGCTGTGCCCTCTGCCCCTAGCGCCCTCATGCACCTGGGACATCTGTCCTTATCCCTTCACCTCTCTGGATGGAGGCCAGTGCTGGGTTGGTCTGGAGGGGGAGCTGCACCTGTCTCGATTCAAATGTTGATTCTCACCTACAATCTGTGAGACCTGGACAAGGGCTATGCTTCTCCTAGCCTCAGTTTCCCCTTTTAAAACGTGGGACTCATCATCAGGGAATGTTTGACACCCCCCCTCATGGAACGGGCCGCATTTTCTGACGTCAGCAGCGCCCCCATTCGCCTACCCGGAGGCGGTTTCTCTATTTTAAGAGGCCGCGGGCGGGGCTGGCGTCTAACTGGGGCTCCAGGCAGGGCCTGCCCCCACCACAACACCCCGCTGCTCGCCAGTCCCGCCCGCCTCCTCCTTTCCCCCCGGGCCCCCAACTCCTGCCTCTGGCCTGGACCCCTCCCGTTCTACTCCCCCAAACCCCCGCCACGCCCTGGGGGGTGTTTCTGACCTGCGGCTCTGCTGGCGCCCTCCCTGACCACCCCCACGTGACTCCCCATCACCTTCTGCTGAGTTCGCA
>NW_007727501.1:65256-87093 GCF_000696425.1 Galeopterus variegatus
GTCCCGCCAGCCTCGGCCCCCAACCCCCACCCCACCTGCTCGGTCCTCAGCCTCTTTCATTTCCCCAAATACCCTTCCTCCATGGCCCGCCACTCGCGGCTGCCTCCTCTGCCCCAAGGCCACCCAGCCATACTGGGGCTGGTGCCTCCACGCCGCGCCGTGCCTGGGAGTCCCTATCAGAGCTGACCACTCTGCGGGGTCACCGCTGCTCACGCATCCGCCTCCCCCAGCAGGCTGGGAGGTCCAGCAGGGTGGCTCTAGAGGTTGGGGAACAGCCCGCTGCCTCTCCAGAGCCGAGCACACAGCAGGTGCTAAATACATGTTCATTGGGTAAACAATGAATTCTAGGTTCTCCACCCGCAAACCTGGTGGCTTCCTAAGGGCGCGATCTAAGCCCAAGGGGGAAACGGCCAGATTTTCTAAATTCCCATTTTACCGATGTAAAACTCAGATGGGAAACTGAGGCCCAGAGAAGCCAAAGGAGTTGCCCCCACGACGACCACATTCTTACCTCCTTGTGCACGACCGAACCAAAGCCCGAACACAAACCCGATGCCAGAGGTTAGAAACGGGGTACCCTTATGGCGAATGGGGAAACTGAGGCTCAGAGAAGCAGGGGTGCCCCTCCCCCCTAAGGTCACACAGCTAATCAGCGGAGGCTTGTGCCCCAAGAGGGGTGGTTAAGAGCATCTCTTCGAATCCCGGTTGGGAGACCTGATTAGCGACTTTCCCAGACCGGAGCCTCAGTTTCCTTATCTGACAGATGCGCGCCTGGACAGCCCCAACCTCCCTGACTCGCCGCAGGGTAGGGGTAAGCTGAGGTGGTGGCGCAGCAACGACCCGAGGCAGGTATTAATACGTGTTAATTAATATTAATGTGTCACTAGTAATAGGACTAATACACCGTGAACATATGGTGAGCTCTCAGGCTGCTGTTGTTGCATTATTATTAGAGCAGCTGGTGGGGAGGGGCGGAGCCCTCAGTCCCTTTCTCCCATGCTCTCGCTTGGAGCCTCAGTTTCTCCATACGTCAGATGAGACCACCGCCCCCCACCCCCTTCCAACCAGGCGAAAAGCACTTTGAGAAGGGGGTGAACAGAGGGAACGATCTGAGCGCTCCAAGCCCCCTGCCTCAGTTTCCCCGCGGTCTCCCAGCACCCGAGCCGCGTCCACTCTGTCGCGCCTTCCGCCCACCCTCGCAGGGGCCTCACCTGGAGCCCTCGGCGCCTCAGGAGGCTGGACTCGTCCATGGCCCGCTGGTCCGGCCGCCAGGCCCGCCCCCGGCCCCGCCCCGCCCGGGCCCAGTCCCTTCGGGTCCATTCTGGTTCCCCAAGCACAGAAGTAAACATTTTGCAAGGAATCTTCCTAGAACTAAGGGAGCATTACTCATTCCCATTTTGCAGATGAGGAAACTGAGGCTCAGAGAGGTTAATCAACGTGCCCGTCGCACACAGCAGGACTGGATGAGGCGAGTGAGGTGCTCGCCTCTGCGCAAAATTTAAGGGGGTTTTCAAGACTCAGCAATCAAAAGAAATAGCATTTTAATGTAATATTTTTAAAAATCAAAAATTTGGGCTGGTTGGTTAGCTCAGCCGGTTAGAGCATCGTTAAGGTCAATCCCTGTATCGGCCAGCGGCCAAAATAAATAAAATAAAATAAAACAAATAAATAAAAATAAATGAAAACATTCATGATAAATAAAATGTCAAAATTTATTTTTGCTTTGTTTTTGGTGGCTGGCCAGTAAGGGGATCCAAACCTTTGACCTTGGTGTTATCGGCACCATGCTCTACTGAGTGAGCTAACCGCCAGCCCTAAAACATCAAAATTTAAAAGCCGGGATCAGACCTTGTTCTTGCACTGCGCTTCCTTACTCCCCTCACCCTAATCCTGGCCCTGGTGCCAATAAATGTTTATTTACAAAAACAGGTGGCCATGTCATTGTCAGTTTTTGTTTTGAGGACAGCTACCTTTACTGAATGTTGTCTGGGCACCACCTCTCACAGGTATTTGAAGGTGATTGGCCCCACTTTGCAGAAGGGGAAACCGAGGCTGGAAGCAGCCCAAAGTCCCAAGATAGTTCTTTCCCTGGAACTCCCACTGTCTCTGCAGTTGCAGATGCCCTTGGCTGTCCTGCTGTTCAACCTGGGCATGAGAGTATTTTTTCAGGCTGGAGGGGACCCCAGGACAGGTCACTGGGCCCAGTTGTCTACAAGATGCTGTAGAATCTCACGCAGTTATGGTGGCTCGATGGAGCAAGTAAAAATACAGGAAGCGGAGGGAAAACTTATTTTTCTTATGCAATTTAAAAAATTGACATATAATGCACATACCATAACATTCACCCTTTTAAAGTGTACAGTCCAGTGTTTTTTCTTTAAAGCATAGTCACAGAGTTGTGTAAGCACCACCACTAATTCCAGAACATTTTCAGAAACCCTGTACCCATCAGCAGTCACTCTCCGTCTCCCTTCATCCCAGACCCTGGAAACCATTAATTTGCTTTCTGTTGCTTGGATCAGCCTATTCTGGACATTTCATGTAAATGGAATCATATAACACGTGGCCTTTTGTGTCTGGCTTCTTTCACACAGGGTAATGTTTTCAAGATTCATCCCCATTGTAGCAACTATCAGTAAGTCATTTTTGTAATGGTTAAATAATACTCCATTGTATGGATGTACCAAATTTGTTTATCCACTCATCCATTGATTTGGCTTTTTCCATTTTTTTAGCTATTCTTTATAGAGCTGCTATGAACATTGGTGTACAAGGTTTTGTGTACATGTGTTTTCAGTTCTTGTGGGTATATACCTAGGAGTTGACTTTCTGGGTCATATGGTAATTTATGTTTTAAATTTGTAAAAAACTTCCAGACTGTTTTCCAAAGCAGCCACCCTGTTAAATATGAATTTCAATGAACCATAAATATTTTTTCAGTATAAATATGTCCCCTACAATACTTGGGACATGGTTAGGCTAAACAATTACGTGGTGTTTATCTGAAGTCCTAATTTAGCTGGGCATCCTGTGTTTTATCTGACAACCCCACAATAAGTGAACTTCAGGTTGCTGTTTGCTTACCCCAAGTGATGGGAAACTCAGGTCCTGTAATGGCCAACTCTTCTGACTCTGGCTAGTTCAGCTCTCCCTCAGTCCAGGCTGGAGTGGACATGTGACCCAGGGTCATTCATACACCTCAGCCACTGTGATTGGTTCAAGGTGGACACATGACTCAAGCTCAGCCAATCAGAGTCTCCCCTGGGATTTTGGCTGGAATACTGGGGAAAGAGAGTTTCCCTGAACCAGTGGTGGTTGGGCTGGGCAAGTGGGAGAGCCACCAGAGAGGTCTCAAATGCCCCTGCTCCATCTGGAGAACTCCTGCACAGAACTCTATCCCCAAGTGACCCCACAATGTGCAACAGGGAGTATTTATTAATTGACAATGAATGAATGGATGCATGAATGCAATTTTCCATAATGAACACCTATGCATCCTTCAAAATTCACTTCAAATTCTCTTCAAGAAGCACCAGGGAGCATTTATTGAATAAACAAATACATTTTTTCTTGTAGACTTCTACATAGCCATCAGCACTCCTGAACACGCCTCAACACTCCTCACACTCCTCAAGTGAGGGCCATCAGGATGTGTAGTTGTTGAATGGACTTTTTTCTTGGTAACCTTCTGTGTATTCTTTAAAACACCTTCAAATGATCCTCTGGAGGTACTAGAAAGTCCTGGTTGAATGACAAAAACTGTTCTTATTGACGAATGGTGACTATAAGTGTGTTTGTTAAATAAACAGATTTTCTTTTTGCAAACTCCTACTCGTCCTCCAACACCCTCTTTAGATGCCCCTTGGGGACATGAGGGTCTCTTGGCCACATGGAGGGAAGACCAGCTTTCCTCCAGCTGCAGGTCACGATCCCTGAAAAGAAGGCAGAAGCTGAGTGGGTGGGGAAGTTCTGTGGTTCCTCTTGTCATGACTTCAGGGCCCCTGGGACCACATCCTTCCTGCTCCCCCCACCAGCCTGTGGGGCATGTGAAAGTGGGGCAGTCCTGGGAGCTTATCTTAACTGAGCTTCTNACCAGCCTGTGGGGCATGTGAAAGTGGGGCAGTCCTGGGAGCTTATCTTAACTGAGCTTCTAGGGCGGCTGAAAGGGGCCAATAAGGGGCACATGGGCCTCCTGGAGTAGGCAGCAGGCAGGCCGAGGGAGGGGGGAGGAAGGGAGGTGGGATGTGGTGAACCTCAGGGTGAACATCAGGCTGTGACCTAAATAAGGGTAGAAATGCTACTTCATGTGTTCCTGAGAAGTCCCCCCACCTCGCTTACACACCTGCCATGGCTCCCCAATGCCCTTGGAGAAAGTCAAGTCCTTCAGCCTGGTGCTCAAGGCTCTTGCCCACTTTACCAGGTTTATTTCTTCCGATTGAGCCCCAGACCCACCATGTTCATCGTGGTGTTTCTTTTTTTTTTTTTTCCTTTTTGTCTTTTTTAAGGCAGAAGCTGAGTGGGTGGGGAAGTTCTGTGGTTCCTCTTGTCATGACTTCAGGGCCCCTGGGACCACATCCTTCCTGCTCCCCCCACCAGCCTGTGGGGCATGTGAAAGTGGGGCAGTCCTGGGAGCTTATCTTAACTGAGCTTCTGGGGCGGCTGAAAGGGGCCAATAAGGGGCACATGGGCCTCCTGGAGTAGGCAGCAGGCAGGCCAAGGGAGGGGGGAGGAAGGGAGGTGGGATGTGGTGAACCTCAGGGTGAACATCAGGCTGTGACCTAAATAAGGGTAGAAATGCTACTTCACGTGTTCCTGAGAAGTCCCCCCACCTCGCTTACACACCTGCCATGGCTCCCCAATGCCCTTGGAGAAAGTCAAGTCCTTCAGCCTGGTGCTCAAGGCTCTTGCCCACTTTACCAGGTTTATTTCTTCCGATTGAGCCCCAGACCCACCATGTTCATCGTGGTGTTTCTTTTTTTTTTTTTTCCTTTTTGTCTTTTTTTCGTGTCCAGCAATGGACCGCAACCCTCAGTGTCGCACCCGTACTGGACTGGGACCGGCAACGGGATCGCAACCCTCGGTGCTGCGCCCACCCCTCGCTCAGCCAGTGAGCGGGAACCGGTCTGTATGTGGGATCCGAACCCTCGGCGGGAGCGCCACTGCGCTCCCAAGCGGCGCACTGTAGCAGTGCGCCACCGGGCCGGCCCCATCGTGGTGTTTCTCAAAGCATATCCACTGGACTTTTGCCACCACTGTGGCCTCTGCCGGGCATGCCCTTTAATTCTCTAAATGCCAGCTCGAGTGCCCCCTCCTCCATGCAGCCCTCCCTGCTCCACCTTGGAGCACCCCGGCCTCCATCCCTCCCTGCACCCAGCCGGGCCCTTACCTTAAGGGGCTGGGGACGTCTGTGACCAGCTTTGTGTTTCCCCCTGTTTCTCGCTCCCTGGATGTTTTCCCATTGGTTCATCTGACTTTGGGGGCTTAGAAAGAGATGAGATGAGGGCAGAGGCCACTGGAGGGCACCAAACACAGTGACTGATCATACCTGCAGGCTGGTGGGCAGCATTGCGAGCCAAGCCCTCCATCCTTCATCCTTGTGACAGCCCATTGTGCAGGTGGGGAAGCTGAGGCCTGCGAGGACCAACTTTGGTGGAGGTGGAGGAGCCATGGGACACAGGCCTCACTGCCAGAGGGGTGAAACCCAGCCCCACCGGGGGTGGCTGGAACCCGCCTTGTCACCTCCAGCTGGGCCTCAGGTGGTCTGGGCACCTGTGGGCTCCATCTCCCCATCTGTGAAATGGGGCAGGTGATGATGTCTTCTGGAATGGGGGGACGGTGTCAGGATGGTCAAGGAGGGCTATGAGTTTGCCCTTATTTCCAACTATCTCTTCCATCTTTATGTTTCTCTCTATCCCTGTATCTCATATCTCTGTCTCTCTCTGTTTCTCTGCCCCCTCCCCGGGCCATGCACATCAGTCCTGCTGCCCACCCTGCCCCCTTGCCCTCGCCTGGGCCCTGTGGCCAGAGAAGGCTGTTCTGTGTGGGGTCATGGGGTCCCCGTCCCCTCTGTGCCAGGCCCAGAACACTGCCTCTTTGTCTTCAAGGCACTGACCTCACAGCCTGCTGGGCGCCTGACCCTGGCCGGCCCAGCTGCCCTCAGGACCAGACTCCTTGGAGGAGGGGCCTCCTCCCAAAGGCTGAGCCACGTGGGCTGACCCTGCCTGCCTGTGCCTCAGTTTTCCCACATGCCCTCCCCTAGGAGAGACCCCCTGACCCCCTCCCTCCTCAGTGCCCCTGGACTATGTGAGCATTTTTTGTTTAGGTGAAAGTCACATAACCTAAAATCTTTTTTTTCGGTGGGTGGCTGGTACAGGATTCGAACCCTGGACCTTGGTGTTATCAGCACCATGCTCTCACCAACTGAGCTGACCAGCCAGCCACTCACATAACCTAAAATCTTAAAGTGAACAATTCAGTGGCATTTAGCACATTCACAGTGTTGTACAACCACCACCTCTAGCTGGTTCTAGAACATTCTCATCACCCCAAAAGGAAACTCCACATACATCAGCAGTCACTCCCCACCCCCTTCCGCCAGCCTCTGGCAACCACTAATCTGCTTTCTGTCTCTATGAATTTTGCCTATTTTGGACATTTCACATAAATGGAATCACACACTGTGTGGCCTTTCGTGTCTGGCTTCTCTCATTCAGCCAGATGTTTTAGGTTCATCCACGTTATAGCATGTGTCAGAGATTCTCCGTAGATGTTGTGGGACTTTGCTGACAGCGGGGAGAGAGGGTCAGAAACCCAGATACCCAGAAACTGAAAAACGAAACATGGAGAATAGACTAAGTTGTGTCTTAAGGAAACAAGGAGATCTTTCAGGAACTGGGACCCAGGGTGCCCAAGGCTGTAGTTTGGGAAACAGGGAGGTGGGCATTTGGGGGGACTCCATGTACTACGAGTGCTTCATAGTGATTTGTTGGAAGAATGATTTCAAGACATCTAAGGGCACTGGGTTTCCACTGAGCTCCTGTGTCTCAAAAGCTGGCTAGAGGGGACCAGAGACCTGGCCAAGGTCATGGAGCTGCAGGTGGCCCATGGGGATGGCACCCGAGTGTAGTGCTCTGGTCTGGGGCCCAGCAGGGCAGACCCTTAGATGCAGGGCCCGGGGTCTGACTTGCCCCGAGGGTAGGTTTGCTGCCCAGGTGAGGCCACCACCACTGAGCTGACTTGCTGGGTTTCTCTTTCAGTTTCATTAGCCCTAGGAAGGGCTGTGACATTTTGCTTTTTTTTTTTTTTTTGGTCTTTTTTCTTGCTCAGCTTCAACGTGTTCCGGGGCGGGGACGGAGGTGGCTGGGGCCCGCTGGCAGTGGCGCAAGGGCTCCCCTAGGGCTGCAGGCATATGCGTGGATCTGATGGGGTGGCCAGTGGCCAGGCTGGCCCCCCTCCTCCTCCTCCTGATGTCCAGGCAGGGTGGTGAGTCCCCTACCCTGGTGCCACGGCTTCTTTTGCTGGGGGTGGGGCGGTGTGGAGGGCTGTGGACCTGGGTTCTAGGGTGAGTTCCCTCTCTCTGTGCCTGTCCTTCCCTCTGTCAAATGGGAGGCCAGTGATTATGGCTTCTAGGGTCAGACTTGGGCATCTCTCCTCCCAATTTTCTCTTAATTTTCCCCTCTCTCTGTGCCTGTCCTTCCCTCTGTCAAATGGGAGGTCAGTGATTATGGCTTCTAGGGTCAGACTTGGGCATCTCTCCTCCCAATTTTCTCTTAATTTTCTCTTTTGTGGAATGGACTGAATCTTTCCCACCCCCAGAGTTCAATGAGAAAACAGCTAAGGAAGGGATAAAGAGCAAGTCTGTATACAATAGACATGCATAATATTGTGTATTATGTATGTAGTATACAATAGACATACATACAGAATATGGTGTATATATGTGTGTATGTATACACAAATTCTCTCTCCATCCTGTGGAATCAGGTGGGAAGGGACCTGACCCGCTGCGGTTAACTAGGTTATAGGTTAACTGGACTATAACCCCAGCCCTGCTGTTGATGCTGTGTGACCTCAGGCAACTTCTTTGCCTCTCTGTGCTTCTGTTTCCTTCTCTATAAACAGAATCAGTGGGGTGCTGACTCTTTAAATGGCTTGATGCACTGGATGCATGCGAAGTGCTCAGGGCAGGGCTGGACACTCTGCAAGCTTCCAGGACCTTTGAGGGCCAGGCATGGCTGGAAACCAGTAGCAGAGAGGGGGACGGGGACCCTGTATTCCTTTGGAGGAGGAACCCAAAGGACAGCTTAGTGGCGGTGGCAGTGAGTGGCCAGCCCAGGGACAGAGAAGCGGGATGGGCTTCAGGTTGCAGGGAGTGGGTCTGTGTTATCTCAGAGATAAAAGGAAGGATGGGGAGCCCGGGCTTCATTCTTCCCTTGAGGCTGGACCACGCGGGGGTTTCCTGGCATACTGCCTGCTCCCCCAAAGATTCTCATCTGTCCACAGGGCTCAGAGCAGTTCTTTCTTGTGATGTGTTGGGGGGGGGTGCTGAGCCCTGCCCGATCCCACCCATAGCAGCCCCTTTCCTCTCTCGCCCAGTTCCATGCCTGGCAGACACTGGCACTGCTGAAGGGACCCAGTGGCTGAGGGAGGTCGCTGCCTCCTGGGGAACTGTCCATAGCCCTCACGGCTGGTGGGCCAAGTGCACTCACGTGGGCCGGCTCAGCAGGCCTCTCCCTTTCATCTGGTCTCTGCTTGCTCTCTCCATACCAGCTTTAGGTGCTAGTGGCACCCCATGCACGCCCCACTTCTCTTTCCGTCTAGGCCATCAAGTCTTACTGCTCTTTCCTGCTGGGGAGACCTCCTCATAGGGACCCCCAACTATGTTTGTCAATCTCCACTGCGAGATTTCTACCCAGACTCCAATGGCTAATAATGGGTGGTGCCTGGATGGACACATAGATGGATGAGTGAAGGGTGGCTGGCTGGATAGATTGGTGGGTAGATGGATGGATGGATGGACAGATATATAGATGGATGGATGGACAGATATATGGATGGATGGGTGCATGGATACGTAGGTGGATGGGCTGAGCCCTTCTCCCCACACTGTGTAAGATCAGGGATGTCATTATCTCTATGTTGCTTTTGCAGCTGCCTGCAGAACCAGTGGGTGCTGTTTTCAGGACCCTCCATATCCGGATGCTGACTCAGGTTTGGGGCAGTTCCTCTTTGTAGGCAGAGGGTCATGCTGGGCTCAACCTGATCCCACTAACAGCAGCCCCTCCATCAGCCTCCCTCTGCCCAGCCAGAGACCCAGCCCCATCTGTGGTCTTGGGAACCCCACCCCACGACCTGCCAGCCCACTCTCATTGGGTTCAGGGTGTCGTGGAGAAGTCACCCACCTCCCTGACCCACATTGCTTCCCTGGCAGAGTCACAGGGCTGGTGTCTGTGTCTATTCAGATTGGTTGGAGTGTGGAACAAGGGTCCTGTTAAGCACTTTGAAGTCACCCCTAAGGCAGGCATTGCTGGAAGGTTTATACTCATAATGTAGCCCAAAGGTCTGGCACTGAGCAGGCCCGTTATCCATTCTTTCATTTACCAAATATTTGCTGAGCACCTACTATGTGCAGACATGTTTCTAGACATAGAGAGTCAGCTGTGAGCCCACTGTCCTCCCAGGGACACAGCCTCGTGGGGGAGATGGATCACAGCGAAACAAATGCATAAACTGGGCTGGCCGGTTACTCAGTTGGTCAGAGCACAGCCTTATAACACCAGGGTCACGGGTTTGGATCCCGCTACCAGCCAGCAGCCAAAAAAGAAAAAAGAAAAAAGGACACACATGTAAACTGCACACAATAACGTGCTATGAAAACAGAAGAGGGTGAGGGATGGAGATGGAGGGGGATGCTTTGAGTTGGCTGGTGGTCGAGGAGGTGACACTGAAGGAGAGACTGGAATGTCAAGATCTGGGGGAAGGGCATTCCAGGCAGAGGGCACAGCACGTGCAAAGGCCCTGAGGTGGGAGTGAGCCCGGCATGTTTGAGGACTGGTAAGGAGGCTGCTTTAGCTGGGAGAAGGCAGGTGGGGAGGACACAAAGACGGTGCTGGGAGCCACAGTGGGTTTAGGCTGAGATGACACTGGAAGACATAAGTGTCACTAAGATTTGTCCTGGGGTGACATGTCGGTGCAGAGACCCCTCCACACTCTGGTTTGTTCTCAAACCTAGGGGGTCTCTTCCAGGCTCAGTCTCGGGCCCCAGGGACCTGAGCTGCTATCGGATATCCAGTGCCAGTTACGAGTGCTCCTGGCGGTACGAGGGCCCCATGGCTGGGGTCAGCCACATCCTGAGGTGCTGGTGAGGATCCTGCCACGGTCCCCAAATCTTCACCTACCATCCCACTCTTGTTCCTGCCCCTCCTGTTCCCACGCTCAGCCATGTGACCTTGGCCAGGTCATTATGCCTTCCTGGCCTCAGTAGTTTCTTATCTAAGAAGGGAGGACTGGGGGGTTGTGGTGGGCCAGCATGAAGGGGCAGTCCAAGGTGAGTGGTTATGAGGGTCGCTCTAGTCCTTCCTTATCCTCGCTGCCTTGCTCATTTATCCATCCATCCCTTTCTTCCTTCGCTGTGTGGCAGCCCGTATTGGGAGATTCTGGGGCCCCTCAAACACCCTCAGTCCCAGGCTGATCCCTAAGGAGCACCTGGGCTAGGGGATGGGGGGCAAAAGGGGCAGAAAAGAATACTAGACTGTGATGCACAATGTCTGTTGTGGTTGCTGAGACTCTGGGGTCCATTAATACCCCAGTCTCAGCACCAACACCCTTTCTCCTGTAGCCTTAGCTCTGGACGCTGCTGCTACCTCACTGCAGGCTCGGCCACCAGGCTGCAGTTCTCTGACCAGGATGGCGTGTCTGTGCTCCGCACTGTCACACTCTGGGTGGAATCCTGGGCTGCAAACCGTACGGAGAAGTCACCTGAGGTCACCCTGCAGCTCTACAGCTTGGGTCAGAATCCTCTTCTCCTTCCTGTCCCTTTGTCATACAGAAAAGCCTCCAGTCCCCAAGCTTAGACCTGGACGGAGAAGTCACCTGAGGTCACCCTGCAGCTCTACAGCTTGGGTCAGAACCCTCTTCTCCTTCCTGTCCCTTTGTCATACAGAAAAGCCTCCAGTCCCCAAGCTTAGACCTGGGGGTATTCTGGGTCCCTGGCAAGGAGCTTGACAGTGTCAGATGTTGTCACATCAAATATTGCTGTGTGACATGGCAGTCTTTCATGGTCCCCTTACTAATCCCCTATTGATGGGCACTTAGGTTACTTCCAGTTTCTTCCTGATATCCACAAGGCTGCCGGGACCCTGCTGTGTCTTTAATACCTGCTTTCATGACTCAGCACCATGTGTCTGTCATATAGTTGTTGAGCTACTACTGTGTGCCACTCTCAGTCACAGGGGATGAGGGCAAGGCTGATCAGGTGGCAGGCCTGGGACTAGGGTCAGTTAGGTGAGGCTCTGGCCTTAGGAATGAAATTTAAGGGGGTGTCCCAAAACTCAGCAATCAATATAAACAATATTTTAAAAAATCACCTTAGGGCCGAACCCGTGGCGCACTCGTGAGAGTGCAGTGCTGGGAGTGCAGCAGCGCTCCCGCCGCGGGTTCGGATCCTATATAGGGATGGCCAGTGCGCTCACTGGTTGAGCACAGTGCGGCCAGTCTCAAAAGGACAAAAAAAAAAATAAAAAATCACCTTATAACACCAAGGTCACGGGTTCGGATCCCCGCACTGACCAGCTGCCAAAAAATAAAAATAAAAAAATAAAAAATCAATGCTCTCTCTCTCTCTCTCTCTCTCTCTCTCTCTCTCTCTCTATATATATATATATATATATACCTTGCCTCAACCATCCAATACTAATCCTGGTCCTGGCCCCACTTTGTAGAGACCAAATTCAAGTGGGGATATGGACAAGGCATGATCATTACATGTGGTGCAAGGTCAGGGAGGTCTCCAGCTTGAGCTGAGCTCTGAAAGATATAAAACATATCCAGCAGGAGGCCTGGTCGGTTAGTTAGCTCAGAAGGTTAGAGCATGGTGCTGATAACACCAAGGTCCAGGGCTTGATCCCTGTACCTGACAGCCACCAAAACAAACAAACAAACAAAAAAAAAAAATAAATAAATAAAATTATATTGTGAATGTATCCAGCAGGAATAAAGGTGGAGAGGTGTGTTCCAGGCAGAGAGTACAGCACATGCAAAGGCCCTGAGGTAGAATCAGGCATAGTATCATTATTCACAATAGCTATGATATGGAAACAACCTAAGTGATGAATGGATAAAGAAAATACTATATGTGTATACACACAATGGAATATTATTCAGCCTTACAAAAGAGGAAATCCAGCCATTTGTGACAATAGGAATAAACTCGGAAGACATTATGCTAAATGAAATTGGCCAGACACAGAAACAAAAATACTGCATGATCTTGCTTATATGTGGAATCTAAAACAAAAAAGTTGAATATGTAGAAATAGAGAGTAGAACGGTGGTTATGGGTAGGAGGGGGAGGAAATGGGGAGATGCAGGTCAAATTTGCGGTTATATCAGATAATTAAGTCTAGAGTTCTATCATACAGTAAGAGAACCATAATTAATAATATCATGTTGTTGGGTGACCAGGGCTGGCTGCTTAGCTCAGTTGGTTACAGTGAGGGTATTTTAACACCAAGGTCAAGGGTTCAGATTCTGCTACTGGCCATCCATCAAAAAAAAAAAAATTAGTACGATTTTCCTGAGTCTTTCAGAAAAATAGAATCAATTATCCTCTTGCCAGTAATTTGCAAAAGTGCCTGTCTCACCACAGCCTTGCCAGCAATGGGTATTAATATTTTAAAGATATCTTCACTAACAGGATCCTGTGAATAAGTGTTGACTCATTGAATCATAGAATACCAGGCTTAGCTGTGACCTGCAAGGGTGTCCCTGATTCATGTTTGGGGGCTGGGAGGGACATGATTTTCTGGAATTTTCAGGACCCATCCAGTCATATCCACGCAGGCTGCTCCTCCTTTATCTGCTTCCAGTTAAATATAATCCTCCCCTGGGAGACATCAAAGTGTCCAGGTCAGCGGGGCAGCTGCGGATGGAGTGGGAGACCCCAGACCACCAGCACGGTGCTGAGGTACAGTTCCGGCACCGGACACCCAGCAGCCCATGGAAGTTGGTGAGTTTGTTTCCCAGGTCAGGGGGAAATACAGCCTCTCTCAGGGAATCCTCACCACCCCCAAGTCAGTCTCACCACGTCTACATGTCACACCTCCCACCTGCCCACTCTTGCTCAGGGTCTAGCCCCTGAGGTCCTTCTGACACTCAGGTCTGATTGTGACCTCCTCTGCTCACACACCCTCCATGGCTCCCCATTACCCTCAGGAGGGCATCCTCACCATTAGCTCCCTTCCACTGCCTCATGCTTCCTCTGATCCTGTTCCCGAATGGCTGCCATTCTCTGCCCATGCCCTGAATTTCCAGCCTCTTTTGCACACGCAGTTTCCTCCACCTGCATGTTCTCCTCTCCAAATCGAGCCCACTTGCCAGTAATTTGCAAAAGTGCCTGTCTCACCACAGCCTTGCCAGCAATGGGTATTAATATTTTAAAGATATCTTCACTAACAGGATCCTGTGAATAAGTGTTGACTCATTGAATCATAGAATACCAGGCTTAGCTGTGACCTGCAAGGGTGTCCCTGATTCATGTTTGGGGGCTGGGAGGGACATGATTTTCTGGAATTTTCAGGACCCATCCAGTCATATCCACGCAGGCTGCTCCTCCTTTATCTGCTTCCAGTTAAATATAATCCTCCCCTGGGAGACATCAAAGTGTCCAGGTCAGCGGGGCAGCTGCGGATGGAGTGGGAGACCCCAGACCACCAGCACGGTGCTGAGGTACAGTTCCGGCACCGGACACCCAGCAGCCCATGGAAGTTGGTGAGTTTGTTTCCCAGGTCAGGGGGAAATACAGCCTCTCTCAGGGAATCCTCACCACCCCCAAGTCAGTCTCACCACGTCTACATGTCACACCTCCCACCTGCCCACTCTTGCTCAGGGTCTAGCCCCTGAGGTCCTTCTGACACTCAGGTCTGATTGTGACCTCCTCTGCTCACACACCCTCCATGGCTCCCCATTACCCTCAGGAGGGCATCCTCACCATTAGCTCCCTTCCACTGCCTCATGCTTCCTCTGATCCTGTTCCCGAATGGCTGCCATTCTCTGCCCATGCCCTGAATTTCCAGCCTCTTTTGCACACGCAGTTTCCTCCACCTGCATGTTCTCCTCTCCAAATCGAGCCCAGCCTTCAGGGTCTAGCTGAAGGGCCACTTCTTCCAGGAAGGATTCTTCTTCCTGCATTCTTCTATTCATCCATTCTTTTATTCATTCATTCTGCAGCTACTCTCTGTTACCTCCAGGCAGAGAAAATCTGAGTTTGCAAATAACCTCAGCCCTAATCTGATGACCAAGGAGTCCCCAGTTTGGGGGATACAGAGGCCCCAGCCTCTGAATTGTGGCCGGTCTCCTCCTCCCTCAAACTGGGAACATCCTGAAGGCAAGGAGCTGCCTCAGCTTCAGCCCCGTCCTCTGTCCAAGTATTGTGCCCCTCCCGGAGCCTCAATTATCCCATCAGGTAAATGGGCATGAGATCAGCCAAGGGCAGGTGACATGGGACCCCTGATGAGAAGGGGCATCTCTTTATGTTTTATTTGCAGCCCCCTAAGAACACTCCACCACATGCCCTCAACAGCCTTCTTTGCAGACAGGGAAACTGAGGCTCAGGTCATTCAGGAGCATGTTCAGGGTCATCCAGGGAGTGAGGAGCAGACGGGCTCCAACACCCCAGACAGACAGGTTTTGAAGTCACTATTTTGCTTCCTAAAATAATTTTTTAAAGTAAGCTTTTTATTTTGGATTAATCTCAGATTTTCAGGAAAGTTACAAAGAAAGACAGAGAGCTCCTGTACACTCTATCCACCTTTCACTAATGTTAATATCTTACATAAACTCCATACATGATTTGAATGTCACCCATTTTCCCATGAATGCCCTTTTTCTGTTCCTGGATCCAATCCAGGGTTTCACACTGCACTCAGTAAAATAATTTAAAAAAAAATTTCAAAACAGTGAATATCTTTCAGCACCAAAGTGTGAAAACAATTGATATGTGGTCTCCTTCTAGGGCGTCTGCAGACCTCAGGATGATACTGACTTAGGTGAGAATAATGATAGTAACAGCAACCCCCACAACAGCTTCAGCAAGTTAGCATTAATTGAGCACCTACTGTATGCTGGGCCCAATGCTAAATTATTTGTGTGCCTGTTGCCCCACCCTGTACTTTGGTATTGGATTATTTCCATTTTGCAGGTGAGGAAACAATCCAAGGCTTGGGGGGTAAGCCACTGGTCAAGGTCACAATGCAAGGGTGGCATGGTGGGGACTAGAACCCAGGACAGGGATAGAAGTGGGTGATCCTGGAGACCCCAAGAGGACAGGAGCCATCACCTGGCTCTGTACACAGTAGGAACTTAATAAATGCTTAATAACTAAGTGACCAGTGCCAAGCTCTGGGCAACCCCCATGACCTGATGTTTGACCTGCTTCTCTCCAGAATCCTGCCTCTGCCCCGTGGAGATGAATGTGGCCCAGGAATTCCAGCTACGACGGCGGCAGCAGCTCAGGCCAGGGACCCCGGGAGGTCCCTGGAGCAGCTGGAGCAGCCCTGTGTGCGTCCCCCCTGGTGAGAGCACCCTGGGCCACAAGAGCAGGGGCAGGCATTAGAAATAAGGCAGAGCTGGCCGGTTAGCTCGTCTGGTTAGAGCGCAGCCTGATAACACCAAGCTTGTAGGTTTGGATCCTGTATCAGCTAGTTGCTGGGGAAAAAAGAAAAAAAAGAAAGAAGGCAGCAAGTATTAGAAACAAGGTGGCGATGTTAGACATAAGGCGATGGGTGTTAGAAATAAGGTAGCGGGAGAAATAAGCACTCAAAACGTTCATAATATGGCACCTGGGCTTCCCTGCACCCTCTTTTGGGCTTTATGAAGTGGGGACCATTAGGGTGGGGCTCGGGGTCAATGTCAGTGTCTTGAGGACAATGCCACCCACCTGGAGTGGTTAAACGGGCTGCTGCCCCTAACCCTGGACTATTGGGAAATGAGTAATGGGGTTTCAAACTGTGCCAAAAATATGTTTGTGTTTAAAGAAAAACCTGGGCAGCACGAAATCACCTCTGACTATTCCATGGGGATGGGGTATGAGCGGGGCCGATTCCCCTTCCTGTTTCTCTCTGTTATCTGCATTCAGGGCAGCAAGCAAATTTCACTTTGTGAATGTGGCAAACCCATAACTTACAAAGAAAAAAAAAAAAAAAAGAAACATAATTTACCAAGCAGACATCTCTGAGTCTTTCTCTCCTTCCAATTCATCCGGTTGGTTTTGTTCTCGGTGCAGAAACCCTCCAACAGCCCGAGGTGAAGTTCTTGGTGGAGCCGCTGGGCCAGGATGGGAGAAGGAGGCTGACCCTGCATGGGCAGGTAATGGGGTCATCGCAGGACTGTGGGGTGGCCTGAGATGGGGAGCAGGTGACAAAAGGCTGGAGGAGGATGAGCAAGGTGAGATGTGGAGGTGGCAGAGACTGAGCAGATTGTGGGTTTAACTGCAAAGGTACTAGGGAGCCATGGAGTGTGTGTGAGCAGGGGGGGGATATGGCTGGACTCAGGTGTTCATAGGCTCCCTCTGGCTCCTGTGTGCAGAACAGATTGTGGGGGGATTGGGCAGACACCAGGAGGCCAGGAAAAAGGTGACAGTGACTATGCTCGCCCAGATGGGAGATTATTATTTTAAATCCCCCAAAGATCCCATAAAGTACAGCCTACTTAGTCCCTTTTTACAGAGAAGGAAACTGAGGCACAGAGGGAAAGTCTCTGCCGGGGGCAAATATTCCACCCATTGGCTTCACCATAGTTGACTTAGCCAGATCTCTAGTGTGCTGTCTCTCTGAGGCTGTAGCAAAATTCCTCCACTTCCCATTTCCTCTAATTCAAATTCCTTTTCTTAGGAAAAATTTCCAGGCTTGAGGTAGCTGGCTCCAAAGATGGAAACTTTTCTTTTTCCTCCTGGATCACAGTGGGTTTTATCAGGTTTTCCCTCCAAAACCAATGTGCACTAGATGTGAATGCCAGTTTCTTTGCCAGCACTGAGGTTCATGGTTCTTTAAATTTTTGGCACGTGTATTCTGCTGTGGCCCTCGGGCAAGTCTGTCCTCACAGGCTGTGTCCTGATGTCTGCCCACGAGATGATGAGCATGTTCAGGTGCCCACAAGCCATCTTGTACTCATGACAGCCACCTCAGCTCGAGCTTCCAGAAGGCTGCCACGGGCCCTCACCTGACGTGAAGGTGACCTACCGCGTCCAACTGCACATGCTGTCCTGCCTGTGTAAGACCAACGCCAAGAGGACCCTGCGCCTGGGGAAAATTCTCTTCCTCTCGGGTGCTGCCTATGATGTGACTGTCATCTCCTGGAATCGCTTTGGCCCCGGCCCCAACCAGACGTGGCACATTCCTGCCTATGCCCACACAGGTGCCTCCGCCTGGCGGGGAAGGTTGCGGGAGGGCCCCTTGGAGCCGAGCACTTCCTCTGATTCTCAGCTAGACCACGCAGAGGCAAGTCAGGCAGAAGAATTTAAGGAGGTGTTTAATTTAGGGGTGTGTCAAAACTCAGTAATCCAGATACATAATGTTAACACGCAATATTTTTAAAAAACTCCACCTGGCAAATGACAGCCCGGGCCAGCCACCTGTTTTTTGCAAATAAAGTTTTATTGGGACCTGGGCCAGGATTGGGGTGAGGCAAGTAAGGCAGGATCATGCAAGTATAGGGTAGGGTTGATACTGTTTTTATTTAAAATCTTGATATTTTGTTTTATATGTATATATTTTATTGAGCTAAAATTCACAAAGCAAAAGTAACCATTTTAAAGTGCACAATTCAGTGGCATTTATCACATTTACAATGTTGTGTAACTGTCACCTCTATCTAGTTCTAGAACATTTTCATCCCCCCAAAAGGAGACCCCGTCCCCATCAGCAGTCGCTCCCCATTCCCCTCCTCCAGCCCCTGGCGACCACTAATCTGCTTTCTCTTTCTGGATGTGTCTGTTCTGGATATTTTGTATCAATGGAATCATACAACATATGTCCTTTCACGTCTGGCTTCTTTCACTGGGCATGTTTTCTTGTTGCATCCATGTTGCAGCATGTGTCAGTGCTTCTTTTCTTTTTATGGCTGTGTAATATTCCACTGTGTGGACGGACCACATTGTGTTTATTTAGTCCTCCGTTGATTGGACATTTCCACCTTCTGGCTGTTGTGAATAATGCTCATCATACGTTCTTGCATTTATTTTAATTTAAAAATACATTACATTAAAACATTGTTTATCCTGATGACCGTGCTTTTGGTGCCCCCTTGAATTTTGTGCCCGAGCACCCAGCCATCCTGTGAGGGTGTCACAGTGAAGCCCATTTTACAGATGAGACAACTGAGGCTCAGACAGATGAAGCCACTTGCCAGGGTGGCATGGCAGCCAGTCGGTTAGCCCCAGCGTGGTTTGGGCCATAGCGTTGCTGGGTGGCCTAGGGCCTCTGGCTCTCCCTCTGTGAGCCTCAGTTTTCGTATCTGTAAAATGGGGTGATTATGGTCCCACTTCATAGCAAAGCAGCACCTGGGAAGCGTTTGGCACTAGCCTGGTAGATACAGTTGGCACTCAATAAATAGTAATTGCTGTCCCCAGGCTTGGGAGCAGTACCCACCTCTCTGATATTGTTGCAGGCACCCTTGCTGTAGGGAGTAGGAGAGAGGTGCCCAGAGACTGAATGGGTGTGTCTTTGTGCCTCTGAGCCTGGCATTAGACCACTGGTGGGTCCTGTCCAGCCGGGGAGGCCTGGTCCTGCACCACACCCTCTGTGGGCAGGCAAGCACTGAGTGGCCAGGCACTTACTGCAGCAGGAGACGCTCACCAGGCTGGAGCGGGGAGTGGTGGCAGTGCAGGGAGTGCTAATGGCAGACGTCCTGGCAGGGAGCCCACGGTTAGGCTGCAAGAGGACTCAGCCCATTGAAACACCCGCTCCTGCTCCTCTTGTGCCCAGCCCACAAGGAGCCCCCAGCGTGGGGAGAGAGCCAGATGCAAGAGGATGGGATGGGGGCTGCAGGAGCCTGGGGAGGGGGCACTGCAGGCAACTGTCTTGTTGTGACTCTCCCATCTCCTTCCAGAAACAGGGATGCTCAATATCAGCATTGGAGCCGATGGGACCACCATGCGTTGGCCAGCCCGGGCTCAGGGCACGACGTACTGCATTGAGTGGCAGCCCCAGGGCCAGGATGGGAGCGTCGTCAGCTGCACTTTGACTGCACCCAAGAACCAGGACCCAGCTGGAATGGGTACAGTAATGTTAGTCACCTGGCCTCTGCCTGTGTCCCCCATTACAGCTCCTGCCTGGCTCAAACCTACAGGGACTGTGTATATGGGGTGTCTAAGGCCCAGAGAGGCATGGGCATTTGCTCAAGGTCACACAGAGGTGGGGACAGGCTGAGACTTGGATTCTCACCCATGCAGGTCTGGAGCCTCTTGCTGGCATCCTGGGCTCAGCCCTGGGCAGGTTGCACTTTGTTGGGTAATGAGTCTCACATCCGAGTGTGTTTGTTAAATATCTGCTTGCACCAGGGAAGGTGGCAGATAGCAAGATACTGGTGGCAAATTAATGAGGACTCTGGAGGGAAAGGGGGGCATGTGGCGCAGGCAGTCTCTAGTGCTCCCACTTCCTGCCCTGTGCCTGGCCAGAGCCCCAGGAGGCCTCGGCCTCGGCCTCAGCCTCAGCCTGTTCCTTGGGGAGTTCCTAGGCTGAGGAGGCAGAGCTGATGTAGACACCCTGGCCCCGTGGAGGAAGGGTTGGGCTGGAGGGGCTGGGGACGGGCTCAGGGCATTGCACAGAGAAGGGATCCTGGAGGAGGGACATTTGTGCAAGGGTTTTGAAACATGAATAGGAGCCCTCCAGGAGTTCCTGGCAGATGCACAGCTGGCACAAAGGTGCAGAGGTGAGAACACGATCTGTTTAGTGGCCACTTCTTGTCCTCTTTCCAGCAACCCACAGCTGGAGCCGAGCATCTGGGGCAATGGGGCAGGAGGAATGTTACCGCATCACCATCTTCGCCTCCGCACACCCAGAGAAGCCCACCTCATGGTCTACGGTCCTGTCCACCTACCACTTTGGGGGCAATGGTGAGTGTCCCAAACCTGCAGATGTATCTCCCACGAGGACTCGGCCATAGCCTTGGGTGTCAGGAAGAGGGAATGAGCATTTAGAGGCACCTACTGCATGTCAGGCTCTGGTCAGAAGTCTGGCATGTGGAAGTCAGCTCGGTGAACTCCAAAGATACCCTGAGCAGCACTGCCCCATTTTACAGATAAGAAAACTAAGACCCAGAGAGAGGAAGTGTCAGTGAGTGAGTGGTAGAGCTGGGATTTGAATCCAGGACCATCTGACTCTGCGGCCAAGGTTGCCCCTCTCTCCGGGCAGTGCCAAGCCGAGCATGCAGGAAGTGCTCAACCAGTGCTCTTGGGGTTGACTGTGGCACCGGTGCTGGTTGCAGCCTCAGTGGCGGGGACCCCGCACCATGTCTCGGTGAAGAATCACAGCCTGAACTCGGTGTCTGTGGACTGGATGCCGTCCCCGCTGAGTGCCTGTCCTGGTGTCCTGAAGGAATATGTCGTGCGCTATCGAGATGAGGACAGCAACCAGGTGTCAGGTATGTGAGGGCAGCGCAGGCCTGGCTGGGGGAGGTGGGGTTTTGGCTTCACTTCCGCCTTGCTGCACTGCCCTGGGCACCTTGCTGTCCCTCTCTGGGCCTCAGTTTTCCCACCCTTAAAATAAGAGAATTGGACTCAAGGGTCTTGATCATCCCTTCCGGACCCCCAGATGGAGCTGGGTGGCATCAGCTGTGTCCTCGTGGAGTGAGGATGACTGTCCCCATTCCACAGATGGGGAAACTGAGGCTTGGAGAAGGGATTCACTTGCCCAAAGATTGAACAAGCCTGCATTTCAGCTCAATAGGGTGCCCCTTTCTGTTCTTTAAGAGACAAAGAGATGAGAACGTGCAGGGCCAGTCTTACTTCCTGCCCTACCTGTGACAGGTCTCACCAGGGCTGGAGACTCCTGGTCATTTCACAACTGGGGGTCCCAATCCTCCCTGCTAGATAACACAGCCTTGCAGATAAGGCCTCGCCCCCTCACCTCCTGCAGCAACGGGTCAGGCCAGTAAGATAGAGCTAGTGTCCTGCCTCCCCCACTCTCACCTCCCCCAGCGCCAAGCACGGGGCAAGGCATGGATGCAGGGGGTCCCCTGGCATTGAAGACATGAATATGCTGCCATCAGCTTGGCCAACCCCACATTGTTTAGAAGGGGAAACTGAGGCCAAATGGGGGTCGGTGACTTATTTAGGGTGGAACAGCAGAAGACAGTCCATCTGCTGAAAATCAATTTGCCAGAAGCCAAATTGCTGAGGATTTACACACCCAATGACCATTGGGCCAGATTTACCAATTTCCCCAGAGTTTCTTTTGAGGAATATTCCTCTTGAATATATTCAAAGAAGACTTATTTAGAGTATATTTAGAGTTCCAGGAAACTTTTCTTCTTGATGACAGCCAGCAACTGTATTCTCATCTTGAGGATTTTTTTTTTTCCTTTTTGTCTTTTTTCGTGACCTGCAACGGATCGCAACCCTCAGTG
>NW_007727501.1:87383-95933 GCF_000696425.1 Galeopterus variegatus
CGCAACCCTCGGTGTTGCGCCCGCACCTCGCTCAGCCAGTGAGCAGCCGGTCTGTATGTGGGATCCGAACCCTCGGCGGGAGTGCCGCCGCACGCCCTAGCGGCGCACTGTAGCAGTGCGCCACCGGGCCGGCCCTCATCTTGAGGATTTTTTACAAAGTATTTCATTTGTTTAATTTCATACAATTCCACAAACACTTATTGAGATGCTACTGTGCGCTGGGGACACTGGGGACAAGATAGACGAAGCTAATTCTAACCCTGCCCCTAATGACCCGAAGGAAGTGAAGGAGGAAACCATACAGGTATCTGGAGGAAAGGGTGAGTCAGGCTGGGTCTGGGGCAGCCAACAGTGCAAAGGTCCTGAGGTCGGACTGAGCCTGGTGCCTTTAGGGAGCAGCGAGGAGGCAGATGTGGCTGGAAGGAAGACGGGTAGAAGGAGGGAAGTTAGAATTAGAGAGAAATAAGCATCATTTGCTGAATATTTTGAAGAACAACATTTCTCCAAATAAGCTGAGGTGGATGGGTACATTTAGGGAAGAAATCTCAGCGAAATGTCCACGAGCCCCACCCCTATCCCCAGGGTGTGGCAGCATCGCTAGGACTCGTTCTTGGGTCAGGGACTGACCTCCAGGGAGTAAAGGGGTCCTGAGACCCATGGCTGCCTCTCCCCACAGAGAGCACCGTGAAGCCCACAGAGACCCGAGTCACCCTCCACGGTTTGCGTGCGGGCACAGCCTACACGGTACAGGTGCGAGCGGACACAGCAGGGACGCGCGGTGCCTGGAGCCAGCCCCAGCGCTTCAGCATTGGTGAGCGGGGGGGCGGGGCCCGGCACTCACCTCACACACGCGGCACCGAGCTTCCCATAGGACCCGAGCAGCCCCACCCTCGCTCACATTCCTTCCATGGCTCCCTATGGCCCTCAGGAGCAAGTCCCAGCCCTGGATCCAAACTTCTCCTACAGTTCCCCTCATCAGCCTTCTCTCACACTCTGGGGACCCCGCCCATGCAGCCCCCTGCTTGGAATGTTTGTTTCTTCCATTGTCAGACTCCTATTCATCCTTCAAAACTCAGCCCCAAAGCTTTCTCCTCCAGGGAGCCTTCACTGCCTCCTTCTGCCCCCCACCCCACCATCTGCAACCGCTTCTCCATCTTGGCCTGACATCTTGGGGTTGGGGGTATCTGGGTCAGGCTCTGCCACACCCCAGCCTGAGGGCTCTTGGGAAGGAGGAGGGGGCAGGTGGCTGTTTATCGAGCGAATGAATGAAAGTGTCTCTCTCATCACAAGGATAAAGACACAGGCTGTTGTCTTGAGGCACATGTCCATGAGAGATTTGGAGGCCAAATGATCCCTGTTCCTGCGATGGTCTCTGCCTGGTGTTCTTTCAGTCCTAAGAGAAGCAATTGGATCCAAGAGAATGAATGAGCTGGGCTTAGTGTGGGGTGGGCAGGTCTGGGTCCAGGGGGCACCATGTGGTGCCTGGAGCTACAGTGTCCTGAGCACTTCCTGCATGCCAGGTCTTTATTCTGCGCTAGGTTCCTGGTGGTGGGTTCCGTGGCCCCCCACTTCACAGATAAGGAAACTAACCGCAGCACCTGGACATGCCAGGATCAGCAGCAAGTTGGTGGAAGGCCCAGGCCTGTCCTTCTCCCAACCCGAGCTCTCCCACCCTCAGAAGTCCAGGTCTCCTATTTGTCCATCCTCCTTGTGTCTCTGGGGAGCTTCGTGAGCATCCTTCTCCTGGGCATTCTTGGGTACCTCGCCGTGAACAGGTAAGTAGCAGCTTCGCCCCCCAAGATGATCCATAATAGTGATAGTAAATAATAACAACCTGTCACACAGAGTAAGTCGATTGTGCCCACTTTACAGATGAGGAAACTGAGGCCCAGTTGGTCAGGGATTGGCCTGCAGTGGGGGCAGAGGTGGGATTTGAACCTGAGTCTGTACGACTCCCTTCGCCCCAATTCTCACGCCCTCTATAGCTTAATGGAGATGAAAAAACGAAGTCAGAACAATTAAAAAGTAAAAACAGAAACGCTGCTCCTCTGACTGGCTGCCCTTCCCCCCCAGGGCTGCACGGCGCCTGTGCCCACCCCTGCCCACACCCCGCGCTAGCTCTGCCATCGAGTTCCCCAGCAGCCAGGGGAAGCAGGTAAGGCCTCCTTTTCTAACTCCAGGTCCCATTTATTGGGTGCATCCTCTGGACAAGGGCTCTGCTGAGCAATGGCCATGCATGAGCTCATTTTATTCTCTCTTAACCCACTGAGATAGAGACTCCAAAACCAGTGCTCCAAACCCCTTCCCATTTTACAGACAGGCAAGTGGCAGACCAGAGAGGAACCTCCTGTAGGTCATTTCCTACCAGCAGAAACAGAACTCAATGTGGCTTCAGCAAAAAGGGAGCCTGATGGAAAAACTTTCCCAAGGTGGTGGGCTTCAGACAAGGCTGGATCCAGAACTAGGGATGTTTCTCTCCACAGTGCTCTCCTCCCTGCAGGGTCCTTTCCTAGGCAGGCTCAGCCTTCCCCCGGTGGAAGTAGGGTCTCCATTTTCCCTATTAACTAGAGCAAAAGTCTCAGGGCCATCATTGATCACTCCAGTTTGGTCCACATGCCCATCCCTGAGCCTGTGACTGGAACCAGGGGACGGGAAAGCTCTGATTGGCTGGGCCAAGGTCACATACCTATTGCTAGAATGGGGGTGGGGCCACCGCTCTTCCCAACCACCCAACTGTGAGAAGAGGAGGGACAATTCCCCAAAGAAGAATGGGGTGCTTTTCCTAAGAAGGACTGAATGGGGGCTACTGAGGCAGAGTCAATCCTTGAACTGGCCTGAGAATTTTAGCCAGCAGGGACCTGGTTCATTCCATCCTTATGTGGTGGGGAAATAGGGCCCCACCTACAGCCTTGGCCCCACCCTCCCTCTCCAGACTTGGCAGTGGACCAGTCCCACCGACTTCCTGGAAGAGGTGACCCCGCAAGAGGCCCTGGTGGTGGAGATGTCCTGGAACAAAGGCAAGGGGACCGAGCCTTTCACGGAGAAGAAAGAGCTGCCCTGGGGCATCCCTGAGCCGGCCCTGGATACAGAGCTGTCCTTGGAGGACAAGAGACACGTGCAAGGACACTCTGAGGCCGAGGTCCTAGGGTCTGGTGGGCAAAGTGGTTGGGGCAATAGCCCTGCCCAGGCAGCTAGACTCCCGCTGCTCCTGGGAGACCTAATGCAGAGTCCCAGGTTTGGTGACTCTTGGTGGGCCTGGGGGCCTGAGGGAGAAACAGGAATGTCCACCTCGTCTTACAGATAGGAAGACTGACTATCACCATCACAACGGCTGGTTATTAAGCGTTTATGGTATACCCAGACCAGTCCATCCAGACACTCACATGATCCCTCCCCACCCAATCCTCATAACCACCCTATGAGGTGAGGTACCATGGCTGTCCCATTCTATAGATGTGGCCACTGGGGCTCAGAGTGGGTGAGTGACTTCCCTGAAGCCACACAGCACGAGCGCGAGTCAAACTCGGGCCTGAGTGTCCCAGAGCTGCTCCTTTCCCAGGCTTCAGCACCCCTGCCTCCCTCTCTGACCTACTCTGTCCAGCGCCTGTTGCCACAGATCCTGTGGTGGGAACCCTAGAATCCTCCATGAAACAGAAGCTGTTGTGCCCAGCCAGGCCTGTCATCCACAGGGCAGGGACGGGCCCTGTTATTAGCCTGTTCTAGGGTTGAATAGACTGGGGGCGGGGAGGAACCAGAGGGAGCTCAAGTCGATCCCAGGGCCCTGCGCTGGGCTTCCTCTCCCAGGAGCACTGGACGGGGAGTCTGGGCTCTCCGCAGCATTGTGGGGTCGGTCTCGAGGCTTGGAGGATCCAGACCTGGGGAGTAAGGGGGGCTCTAAATATTTTGGGGAATGTGATGGCCCCTCCGCAGTCCCGGTCTCCCCCCACCCCCGTAAAATGGGGTTGATGATAATGTTGACCTCACAGAGCTGTTGTAGGGGGTCAAAAGCTTAATAAATGAGCCTCCTCTTGTGAGTCTTTCTCCTGATTGAAGCTTGAATGTCCTTAAAATCCCCAAATAGGAGCCTGAGAATTCATTCATTCATTCATTCATTCATTCATTCCAGGAGCACCCAGTCTGGGGGAGACAGAGCCAGATAAGAACTCTGCGAAGTCTGGATGGGGGTGGGGAAGGGACAGCCCCGCCCCTCCCAGGGGTCGTCTGCCCCCCGCCATGGGCCAGGGCCCGGACCCGGAACACCATCCTCCCTCTCACGCCCAGAGCCCCCCACGCACCCTGAATCGCCTTCTTCCTGTCGGCACCGCCCGACGCCCCGCATCCTGCTCCCCAACACCGCCTGGGGCTTCCTCCTGAAATCCTATCCCAACTCCGGGGATAAACAGGTGGTCGCTGGTTCTCCCCATGGCCACCAGGTGGCAGCGGTGGCGCGTGTCTCCCGGGCCCGGTCCGCCCTGCCCCCTGCCCCCTCCCGTGGCGTTTGCAAAACAGACTTTTACGGTTTCAGACCGAGGGGGCGGAATTAAAATCCACAACCTCTGAATTTTGTGGCGAAAGAGAAAGAGCGCACTGGTGGCAGGTGGGCCAGGAGGCGAGAGGCCCAGGCCCCGCCCCTTTTGGGAGCCCTCAGTTTCCCCATCAATGCATCTAGGCTGGGAAACAGAGGCCTGGCCGCCCCCTCCGGCGACTTCCCACCTCCCAGCCTGCGCTCAAGCCGTACGCTCCACGAGGCGTGCCCTCCACCAGGCATGCCCTCCGTTGAGGATTTCACCTCATTCTCCAGGGCTGGTCTCCAGGCTGAGAAAGCCTGGGCAGGGGCGGGACCAAGCGGACAGACAGGAGGGATGCTGGGTCACGGGCCTCACCAGAGTGACCAGAGCGCCCTGATCCCTGGGGCTCCAGGTAGGGTCAAGTGTTACAGGACCCCATTGGGTGGCCCCTCGAGTTAACCACAAACCCGACCCGAGGCACAGCCCCTTGGGTCTGAGGAGTAGGAGACAGGTTTATTGAGCACCTGCTGGAACTTTTGCCAGAGCGCATGAGGGAAAGGGTCACTCTGTTTCCAGAGGGAGAGGCCGAGCTGGGCAAAGGGAGGCTTGGAGCTCAGGAGCCTCTTTTCCACCATGGGGGAGCCTGCCTGCAAGAGAAGTCTGCAGGGGGGGACAGTGCACAGAGAGATGGAGCGTTAGTCCCTGGATCCAGCCATATCCCAAACTCACAATTTTCCATCAGGTTCCCTTTTATGTTGAAGCCACATTAAGTCCTGATTCTGACGCTAGGAAATGACCGACAGGAGTTTCTGCTTGCCTTTCTGTAAAATAGGAAGCGGGTTTGGAGTCCTTACCTCAATGGGTTGGACAGAGCCCTGGCCCAGTATTCACTGAGTGAATGCTGTGTGACCATGACTCCGGAGCTCCTCAGAGTGTGGGTCCCTCAGCTCCTCCCAGCAGCTCCAGGAGTCACTGTGGGAGCCCCCATGTCATAGTTCAGCTTCATTCATTCATTCCAGAAGTCAGTGTTAAGTGCCTACTGTATATCAGGCCCTGTCCTGCACGGGTCAGAATCTTCCTGGTCATGGAGGGTTCCTAGTTGGGTCGGAAAGGCACACTATTCTAATCATTGCACAGCGTTATGATCAACCTGCAAGAGTGACAAGTGGGAATGTGAATGGGGGTGAGGGAGGGCTTCCTGGAGGAGGCAGTGCTAGGGCCAAGGTGGTGAAGAGGGGCTGGAAGAGCGAGTGCAAAGGCCCTGAGGCAGGATGGAGCCTGAAGCAGGTGTGGCTGGTGGGATTGAATGAAGGGGAGATGGAGGTCACAGCCTATGGGGATCTGGGGGGGCCAGGGTTTTATTCTTAGGTTGTGGGGTGCTGGAGCAGGAGACTCGGAACCCAACTTGTGAGTCCTCCAAAGATTCTTCCAGCTGCAGTTCAGCCGGCAGCAGGTGACTTGTCCTTGCTGGCCTCAGTGTTCTGGTCTGTAAAATGGATGCAATAAGGCAGCCTCTCCACAGCCCCTGCTCCTGTCTCACCTCCTCTCCCCCATCTGTCTTTCTTTGTCTGTCTCTCCCTTTCTCTGTGATTCCCACCAGGAGGCAAGAAGCATGTCTCCATCAGGGAGATTGGCTGCCTCGGTTTACCTCCCCAGACTCTTTCCTCCTCTGTCTCTTAAGCGGCCTCTGGGTTTGGTCAGAAAGAGATGTTGTCTCTGCCTCTGCCCTCGGGCCAGGACGGGAATGGGGTGTCAGAGGTTTCTAGGGACCATGGGTTGCAGGAGATGACTAGGCGACACAGAGCAACCCCTGGCCCGGCCCTTAGCCTTCACTGCCATGTCCCCAAACCCCATGCCCTCTGCCAGGAACACCCTTCCCCAACTCTTCCCTCTTTGCCTATTTCTCCTCTTTTTTTTTTTTAAAAGATGACCGGTAAGGGGATCTTAACCCTTGACTTGGTGTTGTCAGCACCACGCTCAGCCAGTGAGCGAACCGGCCATCCCTATATGGGATCCGAACCCGGGGCCTTGGTGTTATCAGCACCGCACTCTCCCGAGTGAGCCACGGGCCGGCCCAGAAAGCACTTTATTGAAGACCGCGAAGTGACTTAACTATCAAAATGAAGTCCATACAGCGTATTATTTGTCAAGTACATGGTTTGAAACACCCTTAAGGAATGTAAGTTAAAAGAAAGTGCGTGGGGTGTATAATTCCCATGATACATCAAGTTCTGGGGGCTGAAAATTCTTCCTCTTTTTTTAAAGATACATTCACATACCATACAGTTCGCCCTGTTAAAGTGTACAATTCAGTGGTTTTAGTACATTCACGAGGTTGTGCAACCATCACCAGTATCAAATTCTAGAACATTTTCATCATCCCCAGAGGAAACTCCATCCCCATCAGCAGTCGCTCCCCCTTTCCCTCCCCCAGCCCCTGGCAGCCACCAATCTGCTCTGTCTCTGTGGATTGTCCTGTTCTGGATATTTCCTATCAGTGGAATCACACACCATGTGGCCTTTTGTGTCTGTCCTTTCGCTAGCAAAACTAAGATGTTTTTGAAGTGTATCCACATTATAGCATGTGTCAGAGCTTTATTCCTTTTTATGGCTGAGTAATATTCCATCAAATGGATGCATCACTGTTCATGTATCGTTTGTTCATTCATCCGTGGATAGAAATTTGGGCTGTTTCCACATTTGGGCTACTGTAAATAATGCCGCTATGAACATCTGTGTGCAAGGCTTTGTTAGAACATCAATTTGCAATTCTCTTGGTGTATACCTAGGAGTAGAGTTGGTGTGCCGAGTGGCGATTCTACGTGTGACTTGTTGGGGAGCTGCCAGACTGTCTTCCACAGCTGCTGTCCCACCAGCGGTGCACGAGGATGCCCCACAACCTCACCAGCACCTGCTATTTTCCTTTTTGTCTTTTTTCGTGACCGGCAACGGATCGCAACCCTCAGTGTCACTCCCTTACCGGACCGGGACCGGCAACGGGATCGCAACCCTCGGTGTTGCTCCCGCACCTCGCTCAGCCAGTGAGCGGCCGGTCTGTATGTGGGATCCGAACCCTCGGCAGGAGCGCTGCCGCGCTTCCCAAGCGGCGCACTGTAGCAGTGCGCCACCGGGCCGGCCCTCCATTTTTTTTTTTTGATTCCAGCCCTCCTAGTGATTGCAAAGCGGTATCTCCTTGGGATTTAGATTTGCGTTTCCTTGATGGTTAGTGATGTCACACGTCGTCCTGTGTACTTAGCCATTTGTATATCTTCTTCGGAGAAATGTCTATTCATACCCTCGGCCCATTTTTAATGAGGTTTTTTTAAAAAATCATTTTATGATTGAGTTCTAAGAGTTCTTTATATATTCTGGCTACTAGACCCTTATCGGATAGACGATTTGCAAATATTTTGTCCCATTCTATGGGCTGTCTTTTTTCACTCTCTTAATAGTATCCTTTGCAGAAGAAAGTCTTAAATTGTACTGAGTCCAATTTATCTGTTTTCCTTTATTGCTTGTGCTTTAGGTGTCGTGTCTAAGAAGCCTCCTGGTGTCCAAGTCCCCTCTTACAGGCAGCTACCCCCAGCCCCTCCGTCTGGCTCACTCCCCACCCCCACCCCCCTTTGGGGCATCTGTGTCTGGCTCTGTCCCCTCACTCGGAGGCCTCTTGAGACGGCCTCGCTCGCCCTGGCGGACACCGCACTGCCTTGATCAATGTTTAATAACGGAGTGGACGGAACCTTGGCAGGGACGTGGAGTACCCCGCCTGGCCCCCTCCGCCCCTCCGCTGCTGCCGGAGCGACGCGCCCCCCACGGCCATGCGCGGGGGTCGCAACCACGCAGGGCCCCATTTTACAGGTGGGGAAACCGAGGCACGGGGCGGAGGGAGGACCACAGAGGAAGTTGCTCCTGGCTGCGTCCCCGCCCTGGGCAGACCCTGCCCGGCGGGAACCGCCTTGCTCCCGCCTGGCAGCTCCTGCCGAAACCAAGACACTCAGGAGGAGGGAAGAAAAACACCCACCAGGCGGGCTGGGGGCGGGGC
>NW_007727501.1:96933-106235 GCF_000696425.1 Galeopterus variegatus
TGGGGCGGGGGCGGAGGGGGCGGGTCTCTCCGCTGCGGGTCTCAGAGGTGCTTTCCGGTTGGGGACTGGAGCGGGGGTGTGTGTCGCACGATTGGCAAACGTCTCATAGATCCGGGCGGGTCTCCGCTCTGTCTCTAACCAGCTGCGCAGCCAGGGAATGTCCGAGCCTCGGTTTCCCCATCTGTGAAATGGGGTAGTGAACCCCCTGGGGAGCTATGTGAGGAGGAGCGAGGCGCTGGAGACGCTCACTGCGCAAAACTGTCCTTAGTGATGTCAAACTGTTGGCCGGCCGGTTCCCCGGTCGGTTAGAACGCGGCCTTACAGCACCAAGGTCACGGGTTCGGATCCCAGTACCTGCCAGCTGCCGCCAAAACCAAACCAAAACAATAATAATATTAAACGGTATATGGTCGAGCACGAGGGCAGGGACTCTTCTGGCCCATAGGAGTGGCCTCTGGTTGGGGACGCTGGTCCCACACCCCAGCTTCTAGCCGGTTTGCCTGGCAGAAGGCTGTGTCTCCCCCGACTTCCGCCTCCCTCTCTCTGTCTCTCTCATGTGTCATCTCCCTCTGTCTCTGCTTCTCTTTCTGTCTCTGTCTTCTCTCTCTCCTTGTCTCTCCGTGTCTCTCACGGCCTCTGTCTCTCTGCAGGCAGGGCAGATCCTGGGTCCTAGGTCTTGATCTCCCCACCTTCCTTGCCAGGCCCCTGCTGTGACCTCTGGGGCCCCAAACCTGCTGCTTGGAAGACCCAAACCACATGAGCCCCTCTTTAACCCTTGCAACCCAGAAGCTCAACACCCACAATCCTGAGACCCAGCCCCTCCCCCACTACTTTTTAGGTGGAGAAACTGAGGCTTATATCATGAAGGGTCTCATCCAGAGCCCCCAGCCCTGGTGGCATCACTGGTCACCCTGGTCCAGCTGCTGGCTCTGTGGCTCTCAGGCTGCTCTCCAGCATGCCATTTCCAGGGCGGTCAGTGCAGATGGTTCCACCCCCACAAGCTGGGTGGTGACACCCCCACCCCCACCCCAGCCCATTTCCCAGCAGCCGGTCTGGCAGGTGGCCCAGTTCCCGTCCCAGTGGCGTTGGCGGCTGCCTGGTGCCAGCCGGGAATGGGGACTAGAGGGGGCGTCTAAGGCGGGGCTTCGAGTGCAGAGAGATTCTGGGGTTCCACACCAGGCACCATGTATATGTCACCCTTACCCTCCCTCGCTCTCAGTGTGGTGGGGGCAGGCGAGGATGGAGGTACCAGGATCCTCTGCCTATGGCTCCCTTTTCAAGAGGCCCCCCCACCTCTTGGACCCCCAGCTCTGGGTACCCCTGTCCAGCTTAGCCTTGGACTCCAGGACTGGGAGTATCTATGTCAGCTTAGATCCTCCCAAGCTGGGGCCTCGGGCATCGTCCCTCTCAAGGCAGGCCCAGAGGTGGCCAGGAACGAATGAACATATGAATCATATAAAATCCTAGAACCACAGAAATTTAAGGCCATAAAAATCTAAACCTGGATTCTTAGCACATTGGGGAGCTCCCTGCCCAGCCCTGATCTGAAGCTGGGAACCGAATGATACAGCCCAGGGTGGGGCATCTGATGGTATTGTAGCCCCAGGCAGAGTGGGCCCCAGGAATGGGCTGTGCCCCACGCTTGAATCCTGCCTCTGCCTCTTGTCGACCTGGACGAAATTTCGTCTCTCCGAGCCTCAGTTTCCCTGTGTGTGAAACAGGGTCAGCACCTGTGGCTCAGGGTTGTTGGAGGGGAGTTAATGAATCTACATGAAGCCAAGTCAGGCAGTCAGTGGCAGAGCCTCTTCCCTCTGATAAGGATTGAAATTACAGAGATAACATCAAAGAGATGAAGGTCGGCTGTTGCATCTGGAGGAAGCTGGGAGCCCTGGTGACACGGAGCAATCCCTCCTGGACCCTGGCCATCTCTGAGCTTCCCACCTGTCCTTTCCAGCCCCTCCTTTACCCAGATCCCTCCCTCCGCCCCCAGAAGCTGTTTCCTCCTGTAAGATAGGATCAAACAGGCGCCCTGAGTCTCTGAGTCTCTTTCCTTCCCTCACCCCATCCACCAGCAAAATTCCTCTCAAGTCCGATCCCTCCTCGCCACCTGTCCCAGCCCTGTCATTGCTCCCTGGGACCAGCACAGGCACCACCGCCCTGGTCTTCTCACTTCTTTATTCTCCATGGATGTCTGCTTCCCGGGTGGCCTGGGTCAGACCTGTTCTTCTTCTGTCCAGAACCCTCTGCGGCTCCCACCTTCCTTAGGGTAAAAGCCAAAATCCTCAGGGCCCTGTTTGGTCTTACTGCCTGCCCGTCACCTCTTCCCCCTCCACTTTTCTCATTCCCTCTCCTTTACCCCACTCACTCAGGCCACACCAGCCTCCTCAAAGCTCCTCCGACAAGTCAGGCATGCTCCTGCCTCAGGGCCTTTGCACAGGCTGTGCCTCCACCTGGGACATCTTCCCTGAGATGCCCATATGTCTCCCCACCTCCTTCAGATCTCAGTTCAAACACCACAGTCACGCCCATGCCCTCTCTTCCTCCCGTGCCATCAGAAGTCTGTATTTTGTCCATAGTGGTGAGGCTGTGCCTCCACCTGGGACATCTTCCCTGAGATGCCCATATGTCTCCCCACCTCCTTCAGATCTCAGTTCAAACACCACACTCACGCCCATGCCCTCTCTTCCTCCCGTGCCATCAGAAGTCTGTATTTTGTCCATAGTGGTGTCCCCAGTTCCTGTACACAGTTGGGGCTTAATCAGTGTGTTCACAAATAACCACACTAACAATAAGAATCTCTTCACCATGTTCCTACTGTGTGCCTGGTGCTGGGCTGGGGACTGAGGACACAGCCAGGAACAATTGGGACAAATCTCTGCCCTTGTGGGACTCATGGTCTGGTGGTGATGAGGGACATGGAGGACATTAAGCACCTAAAGCAATGAATGTATAGTGTAGAGTCGGTCAGTAAACAGAGCAGGACACACAACCAGACGCGGCAGAGGGAAGATCTTTTCAGATCAAGTAGCCATGGAGGGCTTCCTGGAAGAGGTGGCTTTGGGGCCAAGGCCTGAAAGGAATGAGGGAGGGAGTAGAAGATGTGAATACGGAGGGTTCCAGGCAGAGGTGACGACCCATGCACAGGCCCTGAGGTGGGAAAGGGCTCGTTGGTCTGNTCATTGCTCCCTGGGACCAGCACAGGCACCACCGCCCTGGTCTTCTCACTTCTTTATTCTCCATGGATGTCTGCTTCCCGGGTGGCCTGGGTCAGACCTGTTCTTCTTCTGTCCAGAACCCTCTGCGGCTCCCACCTTCCTTAGGGTAAAAGCCAAAATCCTCAGGGCCCTGTTTGGTCTTACTGCCTGCCCGTCACCTCTTCCCCCTCCACTTTTCTCATTCCCTCTCCTTTACCCCACTCACTCAGGCCACACCAGCCTCCTCAAAGCTCCTCCGACAAGTCAGGCATGCTCCTGCCTCAGGGCCTTTGCACAGGCTGTGCCTCCACCTGGGACATCTTCCCTGAGATGCCCATATGTCTCCCCACCTCCTTCAGATCTCAGTTCAAACACCACACTCACGCCCATGCCCTCTCTTCCTCCCGTGCCATCAGAAGTCTGTATTTTGTCCATAGTGGTGTCCCCAGTTCCTGTACACAGTTGGGGCTTAATCAGTGTGTTCACAAATAACCACACTAACAATAAGAATCTCTTCACCATGTTCCTACTGTGTGCCTGGTGCTGGGCTGGGGACTGAGGACACAGCCAGGAACAATTGGGACAAATCTCTGCCCTTGTGGGACTCATAGTCTGGTGGTGATGAGGGACATGGAGGACATTAAGCACCTAAAGCAATGAATGTATAGTGTAGAGTCGGTCAGTAAACAGAGCAGGACACACAACCAGACGCGGCAGAGGGAAGATCTTTTCAGATCAAGTAGCCATGGAGGGCTTCCTGGAAGAGGTGGCTTTGGGGCCAAGGCCTGAATGGAATGAGGGAGGGAGTAGAAGATGTGAATACGGAGGGTTCCAGGCAGAGGTGACGACCCATGCACAGGCCCTGAGGTGGGAAAGGGCTCGTTGGTCTGCAGGGAGGCAGTGCAGGGTGATGACGTACCGAGTGTGGCAGGGCTGGACCCTATGGGGCCCCCGGGGCCATGGGGAGAGGGTTTGTCCTCACCTTAGCAACAGTGTGCCATGAGATGGTCTCCGGGGCAGGGGATGGGATTTGATGTGTGTCTCCCAAAGGAGAGACATGGCCCCTTGCAGTGGCTGTGTCTGCTGTGTGTTTCTCACTAGTTCACAAATGGGGAAACTGAGGCTCAGAGAGGTGAAGTTACTTGTTCAGCTTCTCATCCCCAAGTCCAAACTCCCCAGCCAGGAGCTTGCAGTGTCCTCCCCCATACCACCAGGTGCAGATGGGAAACCGAGGCACAGAGTGGTGCTTTCGCTCCCCAAGATCCCCTGGGAATGGAGTTTGCCCTCCCCCACTCCCCTGCTCCTCCCCCCTCCCAGCCTTACTGGGGGACTTTCTCACAGGGAGGAGAGAGTGACAGCTGGTTACACAAGTGGGTTGCCAAAGCCAAGGCTTGGTTTCGGTTTTCAAAGAGCATCCAGCTCCGACTGCATGCCGCAGCCCCGGGAGGTTTACTTGGCCACTGCCGGCGACAGTGGCATCTATGTGTAAGAGGACACAGCCAACTAACCTGCCTGTTCAGGGGAGGGAGGGCAGTCAGGGGTCTGGGGCCTGGGACTGGGGTGGGCAGCGGGGCTGGGAACTGAGGGTACACTGAGCCTTCATCCCCACTTAGCCTCGATCCAATCCACAGCCGATGCTTACTTAACACTTCGCTGTATTCACATATTTTATTATTTTTCCAATGAGCATGAATTAAGTGCTTACTGTGTACCAGGCATTAGTTCATTTAATCGTTTCAACAGTCCTGTAAGACAGTGAATGAGTTTCCTGTGGCTGTTGTAACAAATTATCACACTCTGGGTGACCTGATACAATAAGACTTTATTCTCCTGCAGTTCAGGAGGCCAGAAGTCTGAAATCAAGGTGTCAGCAGGGCTGGTTCCTTCTGGAAGCTCTGAGAGAGCATCTGCCCTAGGTCTCTCTCCTGGCTTCTGGGGCTGCCAGCAATCCTTGGCATCCTGGGCTTGTAATGCACCAATCTGGTTTCTGCTTCTATCCTCACATGGCCTTTTCTGTGTCTCTCTGTGTGTTCTTTTTTCCCATCTCTTATAAGAATACCTGTCATTGGTTTTAGGGTCACCCTAGTCCAGGATGACTTCATCTTAAAATTCTTAACTAACTACACCTGCAAAGACCGATTCTCCCTCAGAGCCTCTGGAAGGAACCAGCCCTGCCAGCACCTTGATTTTGGACTTCTGGCCCCCAGAACTGTGAGAGAAGAAATTTCTGTTGCTTTACGCCACCCAGGTTGTAGTAATTTGTTACAGCAGCCCTAGGAAACTCATATGCTGCCCCTCGGTCTCCAAAGAACAACTCCCCTACTATCCCACAGTTTCCCCAGCCCCCAGGGAGCAGTGTCTACACCTGGGCACTGTGGCCAGGGTCAGGAAGGTGTGTATTTTTCTTTGGGGATTTCTGGAGGATGTGGATTGTGGATTCTGATTTGCTCAGAAACTCCAGATGCTTTTCCAAAGTGTTGGAACCATTCAATCTCCTCCCACCTTTCGTGAGTTTCTTGTGAATCTATGTCTCGGGAAACAACTTGTTATAGTTGAATTTTGTAGCTTTTAACAATCAAATGATATCTAATTGGTGTTTGAGTTTGCATCTTCCTGGTCCCCAATAGGTGCTGAATATTTCCTTGTCACTCGTGTTTCCTTTTCTGCAAAATCCTCCTCTGGGTTTTTTGCAATCTTCGTGATGTATCATAGGAATTCTTTATGTACATTTGATACTATTCCTCCATCAGTTGAGTATATTGGAAATATATTGCAAAGTTGAGTGTATTCCACTAGTTTGTAACTTGTCTTTTCACTTTCTTCAAGGAGCCTTTCAATGGACAAAAAGTCCTATATATACAAATTGACTAATCTCTTCTTATAGAGACAATGCCTATTGGCTCTTACTTGGGAAATCTTTCCTTACCCCAAGTTCACCTATATTGTCTACCAACATATTAAAGGTATATTTTCTTTTACTTTTGTATGTAACCTCAATCCACATGGAGTTGAGTTTTTTTTTGTTGTTGTTGTTGTTTTTTTTGTCCTTTTTGAGACCAGCCGCACCATGCTCAGCCAGTGAATGCTGTGAGCGCACCGGTCATCCCCATATAGGATCCGAACCTGCGGCGGGAGCGCTGCTGTGCTCCCAGCGCCACACTCTCCCTGAGTTTTGTGTATGATATGAAGTAGGAAACCCATGTGATTGCTTTCATTATGGACTTCTACTTCCTAGACCCTTTTATGGGATGGTCTCCCCTCCCCACTGCTGGGACAGTTTCTCTCCATCTTGGAGCAAAATTCCTGACCTGCATAGGGCTGTCTGTGGGCATTTAATTCTAATCCATTGGCCAATGTGTGCCAACATCTCAGTTACTTAATTTATAATTAGTCCCAGTATCTGGTAAGACAGGTAGCACTACCTTGTTCTTCTGCAGAAGTGACCCAGCTATTTGCAACCCTCTGTTTTTTTGGTTAGATTTTCCAGGTAGATCTTATTACATTCCAGAGAAAACCCTGTCATGATTTTGATTAGAAATGTATTGAAACTATAGGTGGGGAGAATCAGCATCTTTATGAGCCTTAGCCTTCCTGTCCATGAACATGGTACATCTGCCATCTTCTTAGCCTCATTAGTCTCTCTCTCTCTCTCTCTCTCTTTGGTGGCTGGCCTGTATAGGGATGGAAACGCTCGACCTTGGTGTAATAAGGCTGTGCTCTAACCAACTGAGCCAACTGACCAACACTTTCTCTCTCTCTTTCTCTGGGGCACCTTTTCTTTCCTTTCTTTTTCTTTCCTGATACAGGAGTCCCTCCATCTGACCTTCCATGCCATCAGATTATTCCTGTCCCTTGTCTTCCTGACTCCATCAGAGGTTTTCTCATGCCTGGTATTCCTGCTTGTTTCTTTTCAGAGGTTTGTTGTTTTGTTTTGTTATTTGCTTGTTTATTTGTTTTTTGAATGAACTCACTGTCACGTGGCCAGCATCTCCCCCTGCTTGTTTAGAGATTGTGGAACATGTATCAAATCTGGGATGTGTGTTAAGCTCCTGGCCTATCTGCACTCCTGTTCCTACTCCTGGTGAAGATGTGGTCAGGGTGTGAGGATTTTCTTGGTGAAATGACGGATTTCTCCAGATCTGGTCATTTGGGTCACAGTCAATTTCCTCAGGAGCATCAGAGGTAGGGCCAGCCCCAGCCCCCATGCCTCAGGAAAAGGGATGAGACTCCGGGTCCCCTAAAATCTCAGGCCACTGCCCCCGCCTCCCCCATCTGGGGCTGGGGAGGAGTCATTCTGTGAATTGCAAGTCCTTTGATCACTGCTCTGATCATTCCAGCCTCTGTGCAGGCAGGTGTGTCATGTGCACCGTGTGTCCCTGCAATGATAGGGGTCACCAGGATCAGAATTCCCAGCTGCCCTCTTGAAACCACCTGGCACCATCTACCCTGGCCCCAGGGGAAGTCTTGGAGTTTTCTTGGCTTCCACCATTTGTGCACCTCTGGGCTGATCTCTAGAAGGAGCTGAGGTTTCCCTCCATCCTGAACATCAGGTCTGGGATCTGCCCTGGAAACTGAAGGTCATTTTTAAATGCCTTGAGTCATGGAAAATTTCAAACATGCCCTGCAGTCAAGAGCGTGTAGCGACCTGTGCGCTGTCCCAGGAATCACAGCCACCCAGACAGTGCTGGGCCCCCAACACCCTTCCCTACCTCATTAGACTTCTTCTAACCCCAGGTTCACATCCACCACCTGAGACTCAGAGTTCTCACAGGACCAGCGTGGCCCCAAACCATAATCACCCCGACACCCATCAGTACTTCGGGTCCTTCCGTTCCTCATTCCCAGCCTGCAGGGTCCCTCCCTGCCCTTCCCCATCCTCAGGTCCCCAGCCAGTGTCATGGCCTTGGAAGCCACAGGTTGGCAGCTCTGGGCCTCAGTTTCCCCATCTGTATGTAGGAGGGGCAGGCACCTGGCTAGCTGGGGGTCCAAAGGCCAGGACTGGGGGAGAGAATAATGGCCCGGGATCCTATTCTGTCTCTCCGTCTTTCCTGCTGTCTCTCTGTCTTTCCTAATGTCTCTCCCACTGTCTCTCTGTCTCTTTCTCTGTCTCTCCCACTGTCTCTCCATCTCTCCTTCTGTCTCTCTGTCTCTGTCTCTTCCACTGTCTCTCCATCTCTCCCTCTGTCTCTGCCACTGTCTCCCTGTCTCCCTCTGTCTCTCTCACTGGCGGATCAGCTCCGGATCCGACCTCCCCTCCTGACCACGGCGTCTACACCGTACCTCTGTCCTAGTGGGATTAGCCTTGCTGCACCTGTGCTGAGCACTCGTTGGGCTGCACTTGTGGAAGAAGCTGTGCTCACACCAATGGATTCCTGGTCCAGGCCGGGCATTTCGCCCTCACTCTGCTAATTCCCCCACCCGGCTGTCACATTGCTGAGTCCCCAAAGTGACTCCCCTAGGTCCTTTTGTCTGGGCCACCTGCTCCCCAATTTGCCACCCTGAGTCAGCCTCCCAGTGACCCTGGGAATCCAGGGTCTAAGGGACAAGACCACAGGATGCCAGGCTGGGCTCCTCACCCCTGAGATTGTTCTAGAATAGAAGCAGCCCAGGAACTGGATCTTGTGAAAGTTCAGCTGTGCAGTGGGCTGTGGCTGGGCACTGGCTGTCACAGGGCCATTGCTGCTGCCGCCACCACCTCATTGGGGTGGCAGGGAAGTGCTCTGAAGATCAGCAGCTTGGCATTCAGACGATGGTAAGACGTCAGATCTATCCTCTACATGGGTTGACGTCAGCATAAAAGAAACAAATGTAACTAAGAGGACAAAAGATACTAAATCCAACTCAGGGCTTAGTTATCGCCCTCCGAAAACACCCTCTGCACCAGGCCCAACCCAAGACCTTCCCACAGCGCCCCGTGTGGCCGGGGACTCTTATCCTCACTGTACAGATGAGGAGACTGAGGCACGCATCTGTGCGTGCAGTGTAACTGCTGTGATATCTGTACTTTTTCCACATTTACACTCACATGTGTTTCATGGGTGCTTTGTATACTGTGGGGAACTGTGTGTTCTCATGATGACCCCCTGAGTTGCAGAGCCAAAAGGACAG
>NW_007727501.1:107029-109094 GCF_000696425.1 Galeopterus variegatus
CCCACCCACTCCCCCTTCCAGGTTCCACGGACCAACTCCCAATTCCCGAGGGAAGGGACAGTATACAGCAAGTTAATATATATATATATATATATATGTCCTTTTTGAGACCGGCCGCACCGTGCTCAGCCAGTGAGCACTGGTCATCCCTATATAGGATCCGAACCCGCGGCAGGAGCGCTGCTGCTCTCCCAGCGCCGCACTCTCCCGAGTGCGCCACGGGCTCGGCCCCAGCAAGTTAATATTTAGACCATTTAAAATGCAGATATGTTTTATTTTGAAATGAGAGAAGGGACATGGACAGGAACGTTCAGACGACCAGAGTATGGAGAGACGTGCCCCTCTCCGCCGTCCCAGGGCTGCGAACACTACCACGTGTTTCCAAGACACAAGCCTTTGCATAAAGCATTCGGATTTTGTTCTTCTGTTGCTTTTTTTCTCAACAGTCTCAAAGTAAAGTATCATATAAATATTTTTTTTGCGTTTGGTTGGTTAAGGTGTGATTTATGTGCAATAGAACACAGTTGCATTAGTTTTGACAAGTGCATTCAGCCCTGAAACTATCAATCTGGATGTAATAGTTCCATCACCCAGAAAGGTCCATCGGGTGGGTCCCCTTTGCAGCCAGTCCCCTCCCCCAGCCCAGGTATCCCAGAAGTAATGAAGACCCGATGAGCAAATTTTTCTTTACTGTGAGCTTCAGAGAGTTACAGATCCAGTTGCAGGGAAGGGTGGGGTCGGGGGGTCCTCCTGCCACAATCTCCTCGGGCTGAGCCCAGAGTGGGCCCAGTGGCCTGTGCCCATTGCTTTCTGTAATTGTCCAGAGTCCCATTTTATGGCCAGTTCTACTGAGGCCAGAGACAAATGGCCCAGTGAGCCCAAATCTGACCCCAGAAGCTGGACCCTCATCTTCTCACCTCAAAAGTGAGGATAAAAGGGGAAGGTGGGTGTTCAGGACCCACCACATCCTGGGGTCACCACTCGGCCTCAGTAAGCGGCTTTGTCCTCCTGAGCCTCAGTTTCCCTATCTGTAAAATGGGAGTGCTTATGGAACCAGCATAGTGGGGCTTTTGTGGCTATTAAGTGAGGTCACTCCCAGCAAGGCTGGGCTGGGCCCTTACAGTGTTATTGGCTGTTGTTAATTTGGAGGTGATTGTGGTCAGCCCAGCCCTGAGGCTTTGTCCTGAGAGCTCCCAGCTGGGTGTCCCAAAACTCTTCTCTCTGCCTCTTGTCCCCCCCAGCAGCCTGTAATTCTGTCCTGCCCTGGGCCTGGGATGTGCTGTGGCCTTACGTCTTTCCCCTGGGGGCAGTGAAGACCCCACATCCTGCCTGACTTGCCAGGCAACCTGGCTGTCCCAAACTTAGCCTCAGCTGGAGCCTGCAAATTGTCAAGGGGGCTAGGGTGGCATGAAGACAGCCCCTGAAATCATCTTGCTTCCTCCCACCCCAGGACCTTTGTACACACCATGCCCTCTGCTCGGGATTCTCTGTCCCCATTTGTACGTATAAATCTCCTTCAGGTCTCGTTCAGGGATCACCTCTATCAGGAAACCTAGATAAACTCCATGATGGGGGTCCTTGCACAGGGCATCTCCCTTTGGCACATCTTCTCCAGGTTATGACGTTGTGTTTATGGTGATGTCTGGGTTCGTATCCATCTCCCTTGTTGATGGTGAGCCCTGGGCAGGCAGAGACCAGGGTGCATGGTTTATGGTTGTATCCCCAGAGCCTGACATACAGTAGGTGCTGTAGATTGGATTTTTCCCAACCTCACTGACCTGTTAAGGGTGGGGAATCCTATGATGGTAATTGAAAGGTGGGGCCTTGAAGAGGTGATTAGATTCTGAGGACCATGCCCTAATGAATGGATTATTATGGTGGTCAGGGGCATGGTTCTGAGGGATTTAAAAGAAGAGGACATGAGAGGTTAGTGTCTCTCTGTTCTGTCACTTTCTGCCATGTGAGACCCCTGGGTCACTGTTGCCACTACCAAGGCCCTCACCTGATGTGTTCCCTGGACTTTGGACTTCCCAGCCTCTGAAACCATAAGCAATAAATTTTGTTT